>NC_142173.1:28124928-28228251 GCF_029865625.1 Vigna umbellata | reverse complement strand
ACCATAAACTCAACAGAAACAATGTAATTCACAGATCAGGTATGAATATGCAATGTAATGATGTAAAAGTGAATTTTTCAATTTGCATTCATACAAGAGATATAATCGATTCAAACAATTCAATCAATCATTCATAGTTCATATATTGTTTACCAAAAGATAATTTCATTTATATTAAAAGGTGAGTACAATCAGAACCAAAAGATGGCTTAGTAGCCATTGATTACAAAACACAAAATAAAACAAGAAAAAAAAATTACAAATTCTAATTCAAATTTATGTATATATATTTTACATTCTTTTCTTTTGCTTATTTTTCCTCATTGAACTTAGCAACATGCCACTATCACTTTCATCTGCTACACTTTACTCTTCATCACTCTCTTCTTCTTCCTCAGACTCTTCATGCTCATCATCAGACTCACTTATCTGCGATTTCTCTTTAATTGTAGTGACGTCCTGATTGATGTTTTGGCAGAGAATATTCAGAGAGTGCATCTGTCTCACCATATACTTCTCAAATTCTGAGCAAGGTCTGTATGGTGTGGATGATAATCCTGCAGCTTCCTCCTCTTCACCAACATATTCACCCTTCAATAGCCATTTATCTGGACCATGTTGAAGTCCCATGTGATGCAGTGCAGATTTATCAATCATATTACTCTTTCTATATGATTCGCTTGATTCCTTTACACACTCTACAGCAAAATGAATCACCACTTTGGAGATGAATAATACACAATATGGTAAGCTAGCAGACTCAAGTCTTGTGACCTTGAGCATGTTCTCAAACCCTACAGCAGCCTAATCAGTTTGGATGTTTACTTTGAGAGCATACAAAAGGCACAAATCCTCAATAGTTGCTTGTGCATGATTGCTTCCTCTTGGCATCAGAATCCAAGAAATGATGAAGGCACACATAGAAATGATGGTCATCCTTTTTCATTCCTCAAGTCTTATAGTTAGAATAATCCCTCACTTCATTTTGATTCCTCTAGAAATCTTGATACATAGAAAATGTCCTTCCATACCTAAATGACATTGCTCTCCTCCTAGTTGAAAACTGACAATCTCAATGCAAACATCATCGATCAGATTTATATCTACCCCCTTGACTTTGGAACAAAGTGTTCCATCACTAATTTTTAGGTTGGAGTATAATACCCTTACTAATTCAGGGTACTAGGGGTTAGCCATCTCTACAAACTTTTTCAATCCTTGCCTGCTAAGCTAGCCTGAAAAATTGAATCCTTCCCTTTTGAAGAAACTTAATTTTACATATTTGTGAGGAATAATCTTCCTCATTCTCCAGTTATCAACGAAGTTCGTCTGAGCGCTACCATCTCTTATCCATCAGTCAAGATTAGGTCCTCGATACATATTCTTCCTTCCAATAGTCTTGACCCTCTTTCTTTGAGATGAAGAAGACGCCATGATTTAATGTATGCAGAAGAGGATTTGCCAAACAACTCAAGAGAGTAAGAGTTCAGAGTTTGCAAAGAAAGTGTGAGTGACATATTGCTTAGTTTAGGGCTTATAAGTCTAAACCACAATTTGGAGGGAACCCAAAATTTAAGTTTTCGCACACAAACATTCAATCCATTTCACACATCATATATTCAATTAATTTTCTTCACAGTAGCAGGAGTGAAATCAGAATGCTAATCAATTTAATTAGCTTCGAAACCGATTTCTGTTTAACACAATTTTACACACAACAGAGATGCATAGACAAATAATCTAATCAATTTCATCATTAACACAATCGCTTAAAAGTTGTAAAAACTGTTTTTCAAACAATTTTTGCATAGCAGACAAGCAGATAGCATTCATACACATCAATACACATTCACAAACAGAAACAATGATACATGAATGCATGAATTGATAGTAGATGTTACCATAGAATACTACTCAAGAGATTTGGATATGTTACTTTGAAATTCATCCTTGAGTTTTGTCTGCTTGATCAACTTACTTCCCTGCAAAACTTTCATATTGTTTTGTTGCAAGTACCCAGATGAACTTGAGGCCTTTCTTGTTAGTTATAGGAGGTTACTCTTTGGGAATCCATTTGTATTTTCCCTTTGGAACACCTACCTTTATGTAAGAAAAATTTCTTATAGTATGCCTAATAGTATTACAATAGAAACAAGTATTGGATGTAGGTTTACTCAATTCAACGAATCTTTTAGAATTGACTCTTTCATTTTTTAACTTTATAACCAATTCCCTGCCTATCTATTGCTCTGCCTTGTGATCTCAACACAATTTCTAAATTTTCTCTTCCAAGTGTAAATTTAGCTAGTGTGCTAGTTAGATATTCAATTTTCTCAGCATGAGCATGGCAATCCTTACAACCTTAATTTCAGTTTAACATTTGCAGTAGATTGTAAAGCAAGATCAAGTTCATTCTTTAGCCTTTCATTTTCATCCACAAGGTTATTTATTCTATACTCAAAGTCTCTTCTCTCAAAGTTTAATCGATTAACCATGTACTGTAGTCTCATTGCCTCTGCATGCAACTACTGAAAAGCATCCAATAGTTGATCATGTCTGACCTCAATTGGCTCATTCTCAAAGTCGTTGTCACTGTGTTCAGAGCATACAGGTCCAACCATGAAGCATAAATTTGACTCTTCTTCAATGCTTTGATCATCATCACTGGATGAGTCTTCATCACTATTTTCCCAGACAATGTATGCTTTCCTCTGCTTGTTCCTTCTCCTGTCCTAAGTGTACTTTACATTATCCTTCTACTTGATCTTCAAGTCTGGACAATCAAGCTTGATGTGTCCTTCCTTTCCACACTCGTAGCCTGTGACAGAAGTGGTCTTTGCATTTCTTTTTCCTCCTTTTGGAGTTTCCTGCAAAGTTAGATACAACATTTCTATTTTTCATAAATTTAGTAAATTTCTTTACCATCATATTCATTATTTCCTTCTCTGAAATATTTGCATCAGAATCTGCATCTAATTTAATTCTTCTGGAGGTTTTCTTGTTGGTAGCTTTGAGGGCAATTGACTGTTTCTGCTCAGTTTTCTTTTTATTCCTTCAGTCTCCTCTTCTTCCTTCAGTTTTCCCAGCTCCAATTCATGTTCCCTAAGCTTTCCAAATAGTGTAGCCATATTCATAGTTGTTAAATCTCTAGATTCAGGTATGACTGTTACCTTTGAGTGCCAACTCTTGTTGATACTTTTCAATATCTTCTTAATATTGATTTCCTCCTTTTCCAAGACCTTGCCGAGAGGAATCAAATGATTGACAATGTGTGTAAATCTTTTCTGCACATCGTAGATGGTCTCTGTTATCTTCATTCTGAACATCTCGTACTCTTGCACCAAGGAGTTCTTTCTGGCTCTCTTTACTTCGTTCGTGCCTTCATGAGTCACTTCAAGTACCTCGAACATTTCTTTAGCATTGTTGCATGTTGATACCTTGAAAAACTCATAAATAATAAGAGTAGAAGATATAACATTTCTAGCCTTAATATCATATTGTGCTCTTATGTTTTCCTCTTGACTCCACTCAGAAATTTTTTTGAAATTGGGCTTCCATCAACTAGTTTAGTGGGTTCAAAGGGACCATTTAGAACAACATCCCATACACCTTTCTACTGACCAAAGAAAGATTTCATTCTAATTTTCCAGAAAGAGTAGTTTTCACCAGCAAATAGAGGTGGTCTGTTTGTAGATGCACCTTAACTAAAGGTTTGAGAAACAAAAGGCATTATAGGATCAAATAATCGATTTCACAAAAAAGGGTAATTGATTTGTTTTTCAAATAACTTTTGAAAACCAACTTTGGTGCCAATTGTTAGAAATAAAGAAGCTTGGTTCTTAACACCAAGAGGGGGCTGAATTGGTGATTTATAAAATGAGCATTTTTTCAAATCTTTTTGCAGAATTAGAATGACCTTTAAAACTTTCCTGCGCTATAAGTAAAGTGTGTATACAATGAAATGTAAAGAGAAAGAGAAAGAAGATCAAACACAGTTTTTATCCTGATTCGGCCTCAATGCCTACATCAAGTCACCCTTCCCATCAACCTTTGATTGAAGGATATTTGACTATAATTATTAGAGAATTACACCAAAGGTTTTACAGTGAACACACTCTTGCAATAATAACACCTTTCCCACTCAAACGATCAAATATATAAATGAATACACCTGCACACACAGAACCACACGTTCTTGCTGCAGAATCCCTTTGAGAATCCCCTCTATAAGTCCAAGAGCTCCTCACTCTTCTTCATGTTGCACACGAACAGGGACACATCACAATCAAAAAGTGCAGAAACCTTTTCTGATCACAACAAATACACCTCACTAGTGCGGATAGGATTAACTAGTCAAGCTCTCAAATTTTCACTCAAGAATCCTTCAAGTTTCTTCAAGATCTTTGCTTCTTGATTCTTGGAGCGTCAATGTAATCTGTAAAACTTTCTTAGATCAAAACTGTCAGATATGAAAATGTACAAATGATCAAGTGTTACAGAAATATAAGCAATGCATCAATTTATAGTTTCTATAATATTAGACGCAAAGTAATCGATTATGTTAGTAATGTAATCAGTTACATAACTAGATGTAACAAAATTCCAACTAACTCAGCTCTTAATTGAATGCACAATTAATGTATTCGATTCTCATTTAATGCTAGTCAAACATATTTAAAAATATGACCATTAAAGCATTTTTGACTAAGCTGAAAACAATTTTCAAAACATAACAAACTTAATTGATTACATAAAATGTGTAATCAATTAAACTTGACACTTAAACAGATTTTGAAAACTTTTTCTCTTAAAAAACTCATCACAACACATTTGAAAATGATATATGCAAAGACACGAGTTTTAATTAATTCACCAACTAATGTAATCAATTCAAACTTGCTTTTTTGCCACAGTTCTAAACTTAAGCTTTTGTGCTTGTGGTTTTCATCACTCAAAAACATACAGTATATGCATACAAAGATATAATCACATCATGATCATAGTAGTATGCAAAAACAACAGTATGTCCAACATATGCATTAATCAACAATAAACATTTATATATCCATATATGTATTAAACACAAAAAACACATTTATGTTGTGTCATAACAACATCTATGTTGTTACAGTCAATGTGTTCTCATCATCAAGAAAAAACACAGGATTTGGGTTCAACACTCACATGACTCCCCCTATCAACATAAATGATATTATTCGATAAAAAAGACTTGTGCTCTAAACACTTTTTCCACATAACATGTCGAAGCGCTCTATAACGTTTATGGTTTGTAACTTTTTGTCTGTTGTACTTTGTTTCTATTTATATGTGTATATCATGACAATACTAAGCTTTTTTCGGAGGTTATGTACCAGATCGAAAATATGTTTAGACATAGAAAGACAATTTTGGAATATTTCCTTAATACTTTTAGGTTATGAGGAAGTCGTACACACTACCTCTTCAAAAAGCAATATTGCTCTAACGCTGGGTAACACCTGACTTCGTACCAATGGCTACCTGTTCTCACCAGACTAAACTCTTTGAATAATTGATCTTTCTCGAAGATAACTATATAAAGAGAACGTCCTAAAGAGAAGAAACGAAGAAGTATCTTTGAACATCATGTTGTTATTCTCTTTCTTTAAGCGTACATCATCTAACACCTTTTTGAAAAGAAAAGTTTTACAAGTTTTCAGATTTCATTGTATTGAAAACAAACTTTTTTTTTGAAAGCTTCAATTTGTATTTGTTTTTCTAAACACATTTATTGTGTTTGTAAATTCTGAAGAGAATCAAAACACTTGTTTGTTTAGTTTAGTTGAGCTAAATGGTCTAGTCAAAAGACTAGTGTGGAACTAGGAGTGTAAATTCATATATCTAGTTTGGATAATTGTAAATTATGAGTTGTAAAACTCATTATAATCTTTGAAAGATTAGTGAAACCCCTTAAGAATATTTAAGGGAGAACTAGACGTAGCTTAGTTAAAATGAACTAGTGTAAAAATAAACTTGTCTTGTTTGCTTTCCTTTATATATGTTTTCCTAAACACTATTCAAAAACTTAAAAAATGGATGAATTTTTCAGGGTCTCTCAATGCAAAACAGTAAAAGAAATGTGGGAGGTCCTTGAAGTTACACATGAAGGAACAGACGAGGTGAAGCGTGACAGAAAGAATTTCTTGATATGGGAATATGAGTTGTTCAGGATGAAGGCCGGGGAGACCATCTATGATGTGCATAAGAGGTTTGCACACATTGTCAACCATCTAATGGCTCTCAAGAAGTCTTTTGAGAAAGAAGAGATTAATATCAAAATCCTGAAGAGTTTAAACAGAAGTTGGCAGCCAAAGGTAACTGCTATTTCAGAATCTAAAGATTTAACTAACATGAGTATGGAAACCCTTTTTGGCAAGCTTAGGGAGCATGAGTTAGAACTCAGAAGGCTGCGAGAGGAAGAAGAAATTGAGGAAAAGAAATCGATTGCCCTCAAAGTTGTCAGAACGGCTATAACGGAATGGTTAGCGTGGAATAACAAACCAAGAGGGTTTTTAATATGAACATGTGCCTTTTAATTTCTACTCAATTAAACTTACCAAGCAAATAATAATAACAAATAAAGAGAGTAAGGTTGAGAGAAATTCACACAAATAATTTTATTCTGGTTCGGATCTTACCAATCCTACATCGAGTCGCTTATCTCAAATCAAGATAAACAGTTTACTACTCACAAAAGAATTACAAATTACAATCACAAAGAAACAATTTGTAAAAGTTTAGAAACCACTTCTCTTGTTACCCCAAGAGATGAAAGTCACTTCCCTTGTAACCCACAAAGGATGAACACCTCCTCTTAATCTTCACAAAGGATGAACACCTCTTCCAAATGCTTCACGAAGGATGATAGGCTTTTAACTAAGCAACAACAACAACACTCAATTACACTCCCTATGAAAGTTCTTGCTCTATGCCAACACGCCAAGTTCTCAAAGCCACAACACAAGGGTTCAGCAAACCCTAGAACCCTTATCACCACACACTACAGATAAGATTTTTCAAAATACAATTATTTCGTATTTTGGAATGAGAGTCTCAATCTGATTTATAGAGATCTCACTCAAGGATACCCCAAAAATCCGTTCTCAACTAATTAACGTGTGATAATCAATTATCTAATTATGGTAATTAATTATGCATTTAATTAATGCACAACGGTAAAAAAACTTGCTTAAAAATTCTCATAATTGCTCATTATAACAATTATGGCAAGTCATAATTGATTACTGATAATCAATTATTATAAATTGATAATCAATTATCTTGAGTATAAAATGAGGTTTTCTGATTCAAAATAAATTTTAACGCAACCTAAGACAAACAATACATAGAATCAAATATAAACCACATCCTATACATAAATCTACTAAAATTATAAAAGCTTTAATATAAAAACAAGTCTTCATGAAGATTCTTGCAATAAGAGCACTTGAGACTTGACTTTGAGACATCATCAAAATTTCTACTCTTTAGCTTTATGCTAACAATCTCCCCTTTTTGATGATAAAAAATATTTTAATTTAAAGTTTTTTGTAACCTGTACTGATATGTAACTCATACATAACTTAAAGAAGAAGGATTAGTAAAAAACTTAAAAAATAACTTAAATTAAGCCTTTAAACATATGTCTCCCCCTTTTTTATCATTATTAAAAAGGGACTATGTATGATATAAAAAAAATTTCTCCCCTTAAATATAAGAACTCCCTTGAATATAAGTCATAAACAAATAAATAAAAATAATCATAATTTTTATTAAAGAAACAGAGGCATAATTCAAAACATAGAAAATACAATAAATTTAGAATCATAATAAATAAATAAAAGGCAGGATAAAGAAATACTCCTTTTTATTTAGTAACTTAAACAAAATTAAATTGCATTTGATTCTTTAAGGAAGAAAGAGAAGTAGTTAAAAAAAATTATCAAAATTTTCTTTTCAAGTTAAAAACTCCTCCTTAATTTGACAAACCATACTTTACCGAAATAACTTGCAAAATAGAAACAAAAAAATATTTTGGTACCCAAAAATACTTATTTGGGTCCTTTAAAGTTAGAGACAAATTATTTTATAATTGGAATCCATGCATATATTTCATTTGGAACACCATAATGTTTTATTCTACATTTATTTGATGTATGACCATTTTTCATGCAATAAAAACAAGTAACATCATTTGGGTTCTATAATTTCTATTTTTATAATTATAACTATAATAATTTTATAATTATAATCATTATAATTATATTTAGGAACATTTTCAATTTTATTACCATAATCATAATCGTAGTAATTATAATTATATTTAGGAACATTTTTATCAACCGTTTTAACATTTGAATTATTTTTACTACTTTCAGCATGAGTTGTTTCTTATAATTTATTCATATTTATGCAAGATATACATTCATCATGACTAACAAATTTTCCTTTTTCTAAATAGGAAATTTTATTTTTAAAATCTATATTTTCTTCAAAATATTTTCAAAGTTTAATTTTAAATTTTTATTTTCTTCAAAAATACTTTCAAAATTTAATTTTAAATTTTTATTTTCTTCAAAAATATTTTCAAAATTTAATTTTAAATTTTTATTTTTTAAAAATATTTTCAAAATTTAATTTTAAATTTTTATTTTCTTCAAAAATATTTTGAAAATTTAATATTAATTTTTATTTTCTTCAAAAATATTTTCAAAATTTAATATTAATTTTTATTTTCTTCAAAAATATTTTTAAAATTTAATTTTAAATTTTTATTTTCTCAAAAATATTTTCAAAATTTCATTTTAATTCTTTGAAATCCTTTTTCAATTTCTTATGTGCTTTATCTAATTTTTCAGATTCTACTATTAAAGCAGCATAAGTTTCATTAAATTCATCTTCACTATATTGACTATAATTATCAAAATCGCTAGATGTACTTACTTGGCTTCTACTAGTGTCCTTGTCTGCCATTAAACAGATGTTTGCTTCTTCATCATAATCGCTCAAGCCAGAAATTGTTTCTTGTCATCGTCTCATGCGATGTAGGCTTTCTTTTTCTTCAAGAACTTTTCTTTTATTTCTTCACTCTTCTTTTGATTTGGGCAGTCAGCTTTTAAGTGCCTTCTTTCTCGCCAACCATAGCATCTATAGTTTGAGGAATATTCTTGGTTTTCTCTCTTTTCGTATTTGAATCTTCCTTTGTCTTTTGATTTCATGAACCTGTTGAGCCTCTTTATCATAAGTTTCAAACTTTCTTCCTCATCTCAATCTTCATCTTCATGTTTGCTTTTGCTCCTTTCTACCTCATATTTTAAGGATAAAGTCCTTTTCTTCTTAGCTTTTGCTTCTTCTTCATCTAGCCTTCCGAGTTCAAGTTCATGCTCTTTCAATTTCCCAAACAATGCCGCCATAGTCATTGTGTTGAGATTTTGGGACTCAGAAATTGCAGTCGCTTTTGGTTGCCACGACCTGTCTAAAGATTTCAAAATTTTAATATTAAGCTCATCATTTTCGAAAGACTTACCTAGTCCAATGAGAATATTAATAATGTTGGTGAAGCGTTTCTGGACGTCTAAAATTGTTTCTCCTTGCTTCATCCTGAACACTTTGTATTCCTGGATCAGGGTATTCTTTCTACCTCTCTTTACGTCATTAGTACCTTCGTGAGTTACTCTCAGCACTTCCCACATTTCTTGAGTAGTCTTACAAACAGAGATCCTGTAAAACTCGTCAACAGTTAAAGCAGATGAAATAATATTCCGAACTTTTACATGTTTTGAAACCTTTTCTTTTCTTCAGTAGTCCACTGAACACATGGATTTGGTTCCTACATATTGTTAGTAGGAATAGAAGGACCAAATGCAATAACTTTCCAAATATCACAATCAATAGACTCAATAAATATTTGCATTCTAACCTTCCAGAATGCATAATTTTCACCTATGAATAGAGGTGGTCTATTGATAGAAGTACCCTCTGCAAAAGTTTGATATGATCCTGCCATTTGAATAACTATCAAATCAAGCTCTAATGCCAATTGTCAGAGTGGCTGCAGCGGAATGGTTAGTGTGGAATAACAAACCAAGAGGAATTAATTTCTACTTAATTAAACTTGCCAAGCAAATAATAATAACAAATAAAGAGAGTAAGATTGAGAGAAATTTGCACACATGATTTTATCTGGGTTCAGATCTTACCAATCCTACATCCTCGCTTATCTCAAATCAAGATAAACAGTTCACTACTCACAAAACAATTACAAATTACAATCACAAAGAAACAATTTGTAAAAGTTTACAAACCACCTCTCTTGTTACCCCAAGAGATGAAAGTCACTTTCCCTGTAACCTATAAGGGATGAACACCTCCTTTGAATCTTCACAAAGGATGAACACCTCCTCTGAATGCTTCACGAAGGATTATAGACTTTTAACTCAGCAACAACAACAACACTCAATCACACTCCCTGTGAAAGTTCTCATTCTATGCCAACACGCCAAGTTCTCAAAGCCAGAGCACAAGGGTTCAGCAAACCCTAGAACACTTATCACAGCACAGTGTAGATAAGATTTTTCAAAATACACTTATTTCGTATTTTGTATTTCGTATTTTGGAATGAGAGTCTCAATCTGATTTATAGAGATCTCACTCAAGGATACCCCAAAAATCCGTTGTCAACTAATTAAAGTGTGATAATCAATTATCCAATTATGGTAATTAATTATGCATTTAACGAATGCACAACGATAAAAAAACTTAGGTTTTCTGATAATCCAATTATGGTAATTATTTCTCACTATAATCAATTATGACAAGTCATAATTGATTACTGATAATCGATTATTATAAATTTATAATCAATTATCTTGAGTATAAAATGAGGTTTTCTGATTCAAAATAAATTTTAGTGCAACCTAAGGCAAACAATACATAGAATCAAATATAAACCACATCATATACATAAATCTACTAAATTATAAAAGCTTTAATATAAAAACAAATCTTCATGAAGATCTTCTTGCAATAAGAGCACTTGAGACTTGACTTTGAGACATCATCAAAATTTCTGCTCTTTAGCTTTATCCTAACAAAAGCCACAAGCAAGAAATCCTTTAAGAAGGCTGAATCTGAAGTTGAATCAGATGCAGAAGTATCAGAAAAGGAAATCTTGAATATGATGGTGAGAAAATTTAATAGATTCATGAAGAATAGAAATTCTACAACTGATAATGGAGGTTTTTCAAGAGGAGGAAAAAAGAGCTCCTGAAGCGACATTGTGCAATGCTATGAATGCGAAAAGGATGGCCACATAAAGGCTGACTTTCCAGACTTGGAGGATAAGCAGAAAGCAACCACCAAGTACTCTCAGGATAAGAAAAGCAAGCAAAGAAAAACATATATAGCTTGGCAAAACAATGACGGTGATTCTTCAAGTGATGATGATTGCAGTGTTGAAAAGGAGTCAAATTTATGCTTCATGGCAGGCTTTGAACACTCTGATGATCACATTGATAGTGATTTCGAGAATAAACTAATCGAAGTCGAGTACAACTTGCTACTGGACGCATTTCAAGATATACATGCAGAGGCCATGCAACTCCAATACAAGGTGAATCGATTATCTTCTGAAAGGAAAGACTATGAATATCGAATTGATAATCTTGTAGAGGAAAATGATAAGCTGAAAAAGGATTTAGAAAATGCTTTACAATCTACAAAGACTGTTAAAACTGAAATACAGATTGTGGAAAAGAATTGTGATAACTGTCCAACACATTTAAAAAAGATAGATTACTTAACAAGCACTCTAGCTAAATTTACTCAAGGCATTGGCTATAAAGCAAAGAGTAATAGGATTAATTCTAAGAAGTTTATTGATCTTATTAAACCTGTTACAAATGCTTGTTTCTACTACAATACTATTGGCCAAAATGTCAGAAATTGCTACTAAAGAAAGGTTCGGGTTCCTAAAGGAAACTATAACTGGATTCCTAAGGAACAACCCCTTACAACTAACAAAAAAGGACCCAAGTTTGTATGGGTACCTGCTACAAAACCATTCAACTGTTTTGTAGGTAAATAACTTGTTACTGAAGTAGAAACAACGCTCAAGGATGAACTACAAATGGAACAAATCACAAGTTCTTGAGTTTCTAAATGTGGTAAATGTAGCAATTATTTTCATACAATCATGCATCATAAGAGTTGATATGAATGAAGGTTAAGTGCATAATTGATGAGTGTCTATGTGACTGATTTGTTTGAATGAAAATCTGATTGCACGACGTTTAATCGATTGTGTTATGTATAGAGTCGATTATGTTTTGTGTATGTGTTTCTCTATTTCTTGTTAATACTCTATCAAACACAAGTCGACTATGATTTTAATAAAATCGATTATTTCCCTATAATGGGCTTTCATGTCTTGAAAATTTGAATGTGCCTGTTTTTCATGAAGTTTTTTTGTTACGCACCCTTATAAACATATGTTTTGATAATCTTGTGCGCACCGTGATCGTCTCAAAACTATGTGACTCAAAACCCTTGTCTGTGTTAAGAAGTCTCTATTGATCTTCAATATCTGTTATGGCCTTTTCATGTTCTCAACCTAGAAACGCCCTGCTCCTTTGGTAAGAGAGGTAAATCCATTTGGCTGGCTTAGTGATGATGATCAAAGGACTGACTTCATATGTAAGTGGGGCTTCAAGGAGGTTATTAGGCACAAATGCCTAAGCATCTTCTTCTTTCGGGAGGTTTTATGCTTCAGGAATGGCTACACTACTTTAGTCTAACAAAGTTTGTCGAACTTGAAGGAGACTACTACCCAAGTCTCGTGAAAGTGTTCTATTCTAACTTGAAAAGTGGGAAAAGTTGTCTTCTGTTCAGAGTAAAGGGGGTAACTATTCGCATTGATGAGAATGTATGGAGGATAATTGCCGGATTTCAACCAGGAGAAGTGAAATCACATCATGCCATACAGGGCCTTAGCAAGGTTGACATCTACAACAATTACTTAAGGAATCCTTGCATGATAAGAAATTATGATTCCTTCAACATTGATCATCTGAGCAAAGAGGAAAAGATGTGTGCTTATGTAATCACTTGGATTCTGCTTCCAACGGGTGAAGATCAGAAAATATTGACTGTAGAGGATGTATACCTACTCCATGCAATAAGAGCCCGAATTCAAACAACCTAGGCCTCTATAATTAGTAATCACATGGTAAAGGTAGCAAGGAAAAATTAATATTATCTACCATATGTTGTTTTCATAAGTAGAGTTTTAAGGTTTCATGATGTGGACATCACAAATGAGGTGACCATTGGATGTAACAAGAAGAACGTGATTGAAAAGTTGCTTTTAAATCACATGGGACTTAGAAAAAGCGTAGAAAGCTGGATATTCAAGGATGAATATTGTCCTAGTACTAATGAAGCTGACCCTGTTAACATTGACTCATCAAAGTATACATTCAAACCTCAAACAGGATTTGAGAAGTTTGTGAATGAAAGGTTCAAAAGACTTGATGATAAGATGTCAATGCTTCAAAGATCCTGCTCTGAACTAAATCGAAAGATGGATTATGCATTCAGGATAAATGCTTTTGGTGGCACATCTGAAGATAATTCTGAAAATTAAAAGAACTGCGCAGATGGAAGATTGTAGAGTCATCTGAATCAGAAGAGGGTTGTTTAGAGTCATTTTTTTATTATTCCGTGTTGTTTTGGTTGGAATTATATGCCCCATCTTTTTGCTTTCATCTGATTGTAATCCTTGTGATTAATGAATGAAATTAGATTTCAATTTTAATCAATTTGAGTGTGAATGGCTTAATCAAATTGATATAATTTGTTTAACCTGTGTGTATGAATGTTATTTGATAGATTTTATTGTTACATTCACATCATTGGATATTCATGCCTAAACTGTATTGTTTACTATACTACATTAATGCTAAATTGCTTGATCTAGTTAAGCCTAAAAAGGTTATACAGGAATAGTGCTTGCTGACTGAGCTAGAATGTAAAATCTACAATACTCTGGAGCGAAGAAATCGATTACGATAGAACTCTAATCGATTGGTCTTTGTAACTGGGTTTGAAGATTCCAAACTTTTATTACCTGATATCTTCTAACCTTGACTTACTATCTGTTAAATGTTTATGCATCTTATATCTCTGTGTTTATCCGCTGTGAATATGTTTTGAGATATTAAGTGTTTTAAAATGTTTTGGTGATTCAAAATGTATCAATTATGCTATGACATTATTGCTATAATCTTGCTCTAATACATTGGTTGAATATGCTCTTATATGCTCTGATACATACTCTAATATTACTGCATTGTGAATCTATGATTTGAAGTTGAAACATGCATAATGACAGGGGAACCATTGCATATTGCTAAGTTGTTCACATGTTTCCATTAAGGGGGAGAAAATATTGAGTTCATGTGAATATCATTGATAGGGGGAGCATCAAATTAATTTTGTTATCTTAACTGATGCATCTCTATTTGGTTAATTATCGGGGTTTCAATTACAATATTAAGTTGTTGATTATCTGTGTATACCTCTTTTGACAATGCCCAAAGGGGGAGAATTTGATGTAATTGGAGAATTGTAATTGTGCATAATCTGTGATTATGGTTGTACAACATGGTTTTATTAATCATGGTTATGCATAATAAAAAAAGGGAGAGATTGTTGAGATTGTTGATAGGGGGAGCACTGGTTTAGTTGAACCCACAATCTTAGTGATAACTGTGTTTTTGATGATGACAACACATAATTAATAATAACACATGTGTGTACTGTGTTATACATGTCATATGCTTATGCTGACTTTGTTATATTTGTAAAATCATATATGTGAACATTATTGTGTTGATTATAGCATACCACTGTGTTTAATATGTGATTTTATTTGTGGATGCATAACATATGTTTTCGGAAATGAAAAACCACAAGCACCATGGTTGAATTTTAAAGTGTAGCAAAACAACAATTTTAAGTCGATTACATTATTGGTGAAATCGATCAAAACTCTTATGTTTGCACAAATACTTTTCAAATGTGATGTGATGAATTTTGTGAAGAAAAGTTTTCAAAAATGTGTTAAGTGTTTCTACTTAATCGATTGCATGAAACTTGTATTCGACTAAGTTTGTTATTGATTTGAAAACTGATTAAATGCCTGACATAATTGTCACAACGGTCATATTTTTAAATATGTTGACAAAACATTTATTATGAATTGATTACATTAAATGTGCATTCAATTAATGCATTTGACTACTATTATCCTGTTACAACTGTCAAATGTATTCGACTACATTAATAGTCAAATCGATTAAAACACGTTTATTTTGTGAAATATATTGACGCCTGACTGGATTTTTGTAAGAAGTCTTAATCTTTACACTTTCATCTTTCAGAAAACGCTATGATATCTTACAGAGGAAAGAAAAGCTCCAAGAACCAAAGATCTACCGTGGTGATTTAGAGTCTTGATGGTTTCTTGTGCAGCAAGGTTTACTACGTTTGAACGTCTGATCTCTCTACACAACGAGGTGTATTTTTCTTGATCAGGAACTTTACAATCGTGAAGATTGGCTGGTATTCGCTGTGGTGATTATGGGAAGAACTGTAATTCTTGACTTTGAGAGTGTCTCAAAGGGTTTGACAGCAGAAGAAGGTGTTCTTGTTGCATGTCTTGTTTATTGTATTGCCTATATTAGATTAATGGGTTAAAGAGGTGTTTTACATTTTGACGTGAGGTCGCTATAAAAATCCTGGTGTAAAAACCTAGATCTTTATAGTGCATTTGCTTCTTGTGGTTGGAAGGACACTACATGTAGGCAGGTTGGCCAAACCAGTATAAAAACTAGTGTTTGATTTCTTTGATCCCTACACTCTTTATTACAGTCGATTAATATGTTTTTGTATTCGATTAAGTGAATTGCTGCGTTACATACCATTTTACTTGTGATTCAAGAAAAGTTTAAAGACATCTTATTTTTCGAAAAAGTTTTTGAAAGTAATCATTTTTTATGCAACACCAATTCAACCCCCCTCTTGGTGTGAGAAACGAAACACTCCTTTTTTAACACATGATATCATTTTAAACAGTACCAGAATGAATATATCAGAGTTAAATGATTCTGCAGCATCTTGGTGCAATTTACTAAAATGAAGCATATGAAATGTTTTTCAAAACAATTCTGAGCAATATGCAACATTTTGATGCTAAACATGTATAAAATAACAATATGAACATGTTAAGTAGTTATATCGGCAGATATAAACACACAAACCAATGAAACAATTTTTAATCGATTATTTTCACAGTTTAACCAATTAAAATCCTACGAGCAAATGTTAATCGATTACATATGTTTTGTAATCGGTTACATTTCGTGAATGTGTTCAATAACACAAATAAGATCCTTTCAGCGTTCAAAAACAGTATCAAACCTGTATAACTCAACTTTTCTCAACACTGTTGAGTGTTAGTCCAGAGATCATCAACAATTGTTATGCAATTGAGATATTAAATGAGTATGAATATGAAATGATATATATGACAGTAGAAATATTAGATTGAATTAATACACAATAGATCAGTATCATTCAATCAATTTCATCCATTCATTCAAACAGAAAGGATTTAACAAATGAGCACAAAGAATGAAATCAAACATAGCAGACAATGCATAATTCTAATTGATTATATAAGTTCTTTAACCGATTAAAATGACATATCTCAAGTTTTTGAAAAACAGAGAAAATACATAAAAAAGTCTAATCAATTACTTTATTTACATAATCGATTAAAATTCATAGTACATGTTTTCATCCAAGATATCACTCCAGATCAATCACAAACATCGATATGAGTGTTTCAGATAATGAATGACACATGATTGACGAGATTAAAGATCATGTTACCACATGTAGATATTAAGGAGTATTTGATTAATCTCTTAAGCCTTCCTTAAGTCTTGATGTGCCTCTAGTTCGTTTATTTACCTACAAAAGAATCATACGTTTGGAAGTAGGTACCCAAATGAACTTGGGACCTTTAATGTTAGTAACAATAGTTGGTTTCTTGGGAATCCATTGAAATTTTCCCTTTGGAACACCAACTTTCTTGTAATAACAGTATTTAACAGTGTGACCGATAATATTACAATAGAAACATGTAACAAAGAAAGATTTACTCAAATAAGCAAATTTCTTTGATATAGTCCTTTCATTTTTTGCATAGTAACATATTCCTTGTTTTTTAATTACCCTTCTCTGTGATCCAAGAACAGCTTCTAAGTTGGATCTTCCAAGAGTAAACTTAGATAATGTTCTAGTCAAACAATCAATTTTCTCTAGGTAAGCAAGGCAATAAGTATAGTCTTTAACAACCATTTAAACTTCAGTTTTAGCATTTTCAAAAGAAGGTAAAGCAGTATCAAGATCAGATTTCAAAGAAGTATTATCATTAACAAGGTTATTCATTTTTTATTATAAATCCTCTTTCTCACTTGTATTGAAGCCTCATTGCTTCTGCATGTTGTTCTTGAAAGGCATCCAACAGTTGATCATATCTCACTTGTAATGGTTCATCATTGAAATTGTATTCATTGACTTCTGAGTTGACTGAGCCAACCATGAGACAGAGATTTGGCTCTTCTTCTAGGCTTTGATCATCATCTTCACTAGAAGAGAAACCTGAGTCACATTCATCCCAGGCTATATATGCCTTCTTTTGCTTATTTCTTCTATTGTCTTGATTTGATCTTTCATCACCTTTCTGCTTCAGCTTCAAGACTGGACACTTTGTGGTTTGATATGCTCTTCTTTACCACATTCATAACAAGTTGGACTCATAGCCTTGCTTCTCCTCTTGTTTCCTCTATAATTACCTGCAAAACCAGATACAAAATTTCCAGATGTCATAAATCTTGACAATTTCTTTACCATCATGTTTAGCACTTCCATTTCTGACAAATTTGAATCTGAGTTTTCATCACAATTATGCTTTCTTGAATTGTTCTTGCTAGTAGTCTTGAGGGAAATTGAATGTTTCTGCTCACTTTCTTCTTCCTTCCTCAATCTTCCTAATTCAAGCTCATGTTCCCTAAGCTTTCCAAATAGTGTGGCCATATTCATTGTAGTAAGATCCCTTGATTCTGAAATTGTTGTAACCTTTGGGTGCCAACTTTTATTCAAGCTTTTCAGAATCTCGATATCGATTTCCTCCTTGTCAAATGTCTTACCAAGAGCCACAAGATGATTTACAATGTGCGTGAAACGTTTTTGGACATCATAAATGTTCTTCTAGGCTTCATCTGAAACATTTCGTACTCTTGGACTAAGAAATTCTTTCTGGCTCTTCTCACTTCATCTGTTCCTTCATAAGTAACCTCTAGGACATCTCACAATTCCTTTGCAGAAGTGCAATTTGATATCATGAAAAATTCATTCATAGTTAATACAAATGAAATGAAGTTCTTTACCTTCTACTCTCGTCCAAATTCCACTCAGTGAAGTTATTCTTCACAGTTTTCCCATCAATCACTTTCATGCGCTCATATGGACCATTTACAATTGCATCCCATACACCTTTATCAACCGATTCCAAGAAAATCTTCATTGAATTTTACAAAAGGGATAATTTTCTCCTACAAACAGAGGTGGTCTGTTTGTGGAAGCACTTTCACTAAATGTTTGAGAAAAATAAGCCATCAAGATCGATTTAATCGATTATACTAAAAACCTAATTGATTAAAGTTCGAGTAACTTTTGAAAAACCAGCTCTAGTGCCAATTGTAGAGAAAGATAGGCCAAGTTTCTCAACCAAGAGGGAGGGGTGAATTGGTTTTCCTTATAAATAATATGTTATTCAAAAGTCTTTTCAAAATCTTTTGATCTTTCTTGGAATGCAATCAATAAAGAATGAATAATAATGCAAGAGTAAAGGGAAAAAAAATTCACACAATGATATATACTAGTTCGGCCAAGCCTACATCCAGTCTTCTTTTAATCAACCTTAGATTGAAAGGAAATCCACTATAATGATTGAGTTCTTACAAGCAAGATACAGAGACAACATTCTCAATGTACTTTCCTCACAACTCTAAATCACTTATAACAAACCCACCCAAAAAAGAACAATCCTGTTTTTGTCAACCCTTAGAGTTATCCCACTCTAAGTCAAAGAAATCCTCTAAGTCCTTCTTCCTAGCCAGCAGTAACAGGGAACCACAATCACTTCATTGTTAAATGAAAACTGATCAGGTATAATACACCTTATTCTACAGAAAATGATCAACCAATGTAATTTCTTCAAATCTTCAAAGAATCTTGATGAAATTGTACAAAGTATGAATTCTTGATTCTTGAAGAGAGTATGACACTCCTGTAATAAATCTCAACAAATAATGTATCTATTTATCGATATATCGATATATCAGTACATACGCATTTTAATCGATTAGCTTAATAATGTAATTAGTTAAGCAAATCCTTCTACTTTACCAGATTTACATTTCAAACCATTTAACAAATTAAGCAAAGCACATAATCGATTAAGCAACTAATACAAGTCATAACATTTAGAAATATGACCGTTAAGACAGTTATGACTATTCTTGAAAAAGGTTTTCAAACAATACGCATTTTAACCCATTAAAGAAATAACGTAATCGATTAAGTATCATACTTACACAATTTTGAAAACTTTTTCATTTAAATCACATCAATACACTTAGTAAGCATCTGCAGGCATAACCACGAGTTTTAATCGATTAATACCCATAATCTAATAGGTTAAAACTTGTTGTTTTGCCACAATTAAGCATGTACTGATATCTGATGAATCTAACAGATTATGCAAACTGTGTAATTGATTAATTCGTACAGATATGTAATGTGCAAAGAGTTTTCAACAAAAATTCATTTGAAAACAATGAATGCATGTCATAGATAGTTCAAGCAGATATACAGATATAAACAATGAAAAGTTTTGCCATGTGTAAGAAACTACCAAACGTTTCTATTGTCATCATCAAAAAATCGTATGTGAGATATGGGTTCAGCTTTTACATTGCTCCCTTTATCAACAAATAAACTTAATAAGATTCTTTTATTCTACTTCAGTAAAAACCTTCCTAGTATAATTTACTTAATCGTGTTTGCACCGATTACCTTTAGGATTTATCTCTAACAAACTAACTATTAAAATCTTAATCTAATGAGAACCAAAATACATAAATAAAATTCAAATTGAGAGAAGTGTAACTAATAGTGTAAATGAAAACACAACATAAGATGCATACACATATTCTTAAAAAAGAAATAACAAACTTTGAAGAAAAATAAATCACGAGATTGACATGTAAATATTAAAAAATATTTATTTATATGAAGGAGACAATTGATATTTTGTATATGTATCATTCTATGAATATTCATGTTAAGTGAGTTGCCCCTAACCTTATTACTCGATTTTGTTTGATATTGACTAAAATGTTCTAACTTTCACTTTGTATCTGACTTTATTTTGTGAAGGTTTTGTTGATCGGGGGAGCATAGTGTTAGCTAAACCCAATCCCTGTGATGTTGGTTTTTGATGATGACAAAAGATTGTTAATAAAAACCACTACAAAAAAGTAGGGCATTACTGAAGGCCAGAAGCCCTCGGTAAATGCCACAGGCCGTCGATAATGGGTGTTTACCAAAGGCTTATCGACGGCCAAAAATCCTTCGGTAAATCCCTTGTCGCTAACAATTACCGAGGGCTTTCGCCCTTCGGTAATTACCGAGGGCCAAAAGCCTTCGGTAATTACCGAAGGGCAGAAGCCTTCGGTAATGAGCAAACGAGGGTATTTACCGAAGGGCAGAAGCCTTCGGTAATGACCAACAGTGGGCATTTACCGAAGGGCAAAAGCCTTCGGTAAATTGCAGAGCAGGTTTCAGAGAAATGGCATTTCTTGTGCAACCCAGACCTGTATATCAAATTTCAATTACAAACAGACCTGCATATCACTTTTCAAGCACATACAAACATGCATAATGTGCATCTCAAAGATGCAATCAATTATCAGGAATACATTGAACATCAATTAATCCATAGAACATTCATTAATGTATAGATAATGTAATTATAGTTCAAATATAAAACAATGTAACAAAAGGATGTTCTAACATCCAAAGTCTGGAAGTAGATAAAATTAACACTGAAATGATATAAAGTCCAAAATGTTATAATATCTAAATGTTTGTTTAAGTTATAATAAAAAAATGAAACTAATAATGTACATAACTATCATCAGAATGATCTTCATCATCCTGCTCCTCTACTGATGAGTGGACTGGTGTGGGTTGGACTGATGAGGGTTGGACTGATGTGGCTGCTGAGTGGCAGCAGGTGATGAGGAGGGTCGTGACTGGGTGGGAGGGATATTTTGTACGTCCTGTGAGGTTTGAGGCAAGACTCTCATGACCAGGGCCTTAAAGTTTGTAAACTCTGCTCTGAGATCAATGATCTCCTGGTCACGTTGATGGAGTTGCTGCCTGAGTTGAAGAACGACCTCGTCAGGAGTACTGGTGGAAGAAGAAGGCTGGTGCTTCAGAGTACCTCCTCTGGATGCTGTATAGTTTGCAGCAAGCTGTCCCGCACCATACACTCGTCCTTTTTTCTTCCCACCAACGATGTCGATCCAGCACTGTGTCCTACGGATGTCATCATCTGCATTACTGGCATCATCCGGTGTAGGAGCCGACTCATGTTCAGATCTAACCTGTGAAAGTCTCGTAGAAAAGTCTTCCTGTTGAAACATTAAAAGCAATGTCAGGGAACGATAGTATAACATAAATGAACAATTAGTAATAGTAATAATGTTATTTACTTACATGAGTCTTTCGAGATCTTTCATCAACAAATTCATTAGTTCCCTTCCGAACATGAGTCTGTGCAAAGACCTCATCAACATGGACCGCCCGTCCTAGAGCCTGTGCCTGTAACATAATTAAGAATTACAAGCGTACATATGAAATAGAATATACATAACTTATGTATGAAAGAAAAAGTTATGTAATGAGATTATACCATACGAATGGCATGCTCATGAATAGTGATCGACCCACCAGTATGTAGGGTGCCACCCCTTTCAGACGCTCTGTTCCGCTGGGCTTTGGCACACTTATTGCGGAACTCTACTGTATTCCAATGGGCCAGTAAAGAGTTCCAAATGTGTTCACCCAGCCAGTTAGGGCGCTGTCCTGCATTGCGGGCATCCCTAAACATCTCTGATAGCCGATGAGATGCTTTCATGTGGAAATTTCTATGTATCTGACTTTCATGTTCAGGTTTCCACTGCACCTTCATCTGTAACATTAAAGAGAACAAACATTGATTACAAAACATACTAAAATAAGACGAACATTAGTGTAATAGATTGCTCACCTGAAAGCGCTGCCAGAATGCCTTTCTGTCGTCATGAGGTATTGCTCCCCAAGTAGGCCATGGACTTAAAAACTGTTGCTTTATTGAACGTGTGATGGCCTGGGAAGCAACCCTAGATGGAATCAACCTGCATAACAAAACTCATTTCAATTACAATATGGTTTAAACATCAAATGATATCAACAGATTATAAACTTACCCTTTACCATAGGGCTCAATCCATGGTCGATCATGGAGGGGCGGGTCAAGATCTTCAGCATCACCACTTGAATCTGGATCACCAAGTGGTGTGACAGTCTCAGAAGGAGGTACAAAAGATGAGGAAGGTATAGAAGTAGGGTCAGGGAGAGGAGTGGGGGTAATAACAATAGGGGGAGGAGTGGGGGTGGCAATAATAAGAGGAGGAAGAGGGTCTGCTGCAGGGGTTGTAGAAGGGTGTGCTGCAGGAGGAGGAGAAGGGTCTACTGTAGTGGTAGTAGAAGGGTGTACTGCAGGAGGAGGAGTAGGGTCTACTGCAGGTGTAGGAGTCTGTATACTAGGGGTAGGAGGAGGCCCCACAGATGATGTACTACCGGGAGCAGGGGTAGGTAGTCTAGCAGGCACCCTAAGTACATACTTTGGTGCCTGCCGTTGCCTCTTTGTAGGCCTTGCTACCCCTTTTCCTTTATCAGGACGCTCTGAACCTTGTCCTGTCATTACTGCATTCAAATGGTTACAAATAAAGCGAAAAAATATAAACAAATAAAGAAGGATGAATTGTTTTCAAAGTCAATGTATAAGAAATTGCAAACAACTTAAAGATGGTATTTTAGATAATGGTAATGAAATGATAGTCCAATTTGCTACAATAGATATTCAACATTCAATCATCGTCATCATCATCTTCATCTTCATCTTCATCTTCAGCATCGTCTTCTTCTTCTTGTTCTTCTTCTTCATCGTCATCATCATCTTCTTCTTCTTGTTCTTCTTCATCTTCTTCTTCTTCTTCTTCTTCTTCTTCTTCCTCTTGTTCTTCATCACCTTGTATTGTTGCTTCTAATTCATCTCCATCACCATCAGGGTCGACCAATGCGGTTATACGTTCAACTTCGATAATTTCTTGTGTTTGTGACATTTGGTCAAGTTGGTAGGCTACATCTTCCTCAACTTCATTTGAGTCTATGCGACCTCTAGGCTTCGTTTGTATTGCTACGGACCAACCACGCTTGTCAATATTGCGAAATGGTGGATATGGCACATAATAAACCTGTCTGACATTAGATGGTAGAATGAAAGGATCAAAAGGCCCATATCTTAATCTCTGGTTTAGTTCGACAATATTAAAGCGTGGATCGACTCTAGTACCAGCTCTAGAAGGATCAAACCATTCACAATAAAAAAGTACCACTCTGTTTGGAGAAGTAGTGCTGTTGTACTCTAACTCATATATTTTATGAATGATGCCGTAGAAATCATCATAAGACCCCTCTGTTAGGCCCTTGACATACACACCACAATTTGATGTTTTCTTTCCTTTAGACCATTCATGTGTATGGAATTTGTAACCATTGATGAAGTAAGTGTGCCATTCTTTGACACATCACATTGGCCAATTGGAGAGATGTCTTAACTCTTTAACCGTGGGAGTTAATGTCTGATTAAAAACCTACAAAGGTACTAACAAAATTATAAAAGCAATAGTCAAATTAACCTTGCTTTAAACGTAGGAAAACTACGGACCTGATTTCTAAACCAATGGGGAAACTCTGAGTGTATTCTAGCAGAAGTATTTCCTTCTGCGACTTGCTCAGCCACAACAAATGAGCTGGTACAAATGAAATTCATTAGTGTATAACAATTAAACCGTTTGATAGATTAGAGATGGATGATGACATACTCAAGGTACGGCTTGACTTCACTGCAATTGATCAAGACATGGACATGAGCAGAGTTGAATTCAGCATCAGTTAACCAATGAGTGAATTCTTTCCCTGCGTGACGGCCTGATTGTCGGAAAACTGATAATGCACCTTCACGTGGTTCAACTTGCCATTGCATTTCATTTCTGACATGAGTGGGGGACAACATGAAGTTCTTGAAATAATGTGAACAAAAATAAGTTGTCTCTCTGTGCAAGTAAGCTGCACAAATTGAGCCTTCCACTCTAGCTTTATTTTTAATTGAGCGTTTGGTGGTGTCAAATCTAACATCAATTTTGTATAGAAGTCCACTGCTTGAATGGGAACGTTCCAATTAGATTTCCCAGCCATGAGTCTAATGCACACTGACAATTTTGACTCAGATGAACCTTCAAATACAGGTAGATTTGCCTCTGTCAGTAAATTGTAAAACCTCTGCGTCGTTTCATTTGGAGGTTCTTCATCATGACTATCGTCTTGTTCTTGTTGAGCATGGTGACGAAGTGCATTGTCGACCATCTCTTGCATATAGGCAAATTGATCTATCTTAGATGTATGTACAATAGTATTCGAACCTGATGCAATCCGCTCTTCAGCTGCGATGGAGGTCGATGGCATTTCTTCACCATGAAATGTCCAAACCGTGTAATTAGGCATGAACCCTTTTTGGTAAAGGTGAACTTTGACGACTTCATCTTTCAAAATCATTGTACATTCGCACTTGATGCATGGACATCGAATCCCTCCATCAAGGGCATAATATTGACAGCGTCGGGCCGTCTCCACAAACTCTTCAACTCCAAGGACAAAAGATTCCTTCAAACCTCTCCTTCCACTATAACAACGATCGTACATCCATCCACGATGATGGGGAAAATGGGCCATGTTCTGTGACAAGCCAAAGAAATCAAAACTTAGCCAATACAGCAACAATCCATGTGACATAAGTAATAAACCTATTACTACTCAAGTCGAACATGGAAGGCAATTTCAACACTATTGTCATACGCATTCAATAAGGGCGTGCAAAGACAAGTCCTCAGTATTGAAATGTGTTTGACATCCTAAGTGGTTGTGTATTAAATTTGGGGGAGTCAACTTTCTGACATTATTGAAGTTCTATTTTATACAGTACTTCAACATATTATGTACATTGTAAGTGTTTAAGATACTTTCACCATTCTCATTCCATTGAGAATGTGTGTAGTACCATAGGACTTTAAAAGACTACTTAACTTAATCAAGTTGTAGCCTAATAAATGAACATACAATATCGAGGAACATACAATATATACATCAACATACAACATATACACGAACATTCACTCATGGCCTAAATGTAGGTTTGATAACAAATTTCTGCAAGGAAATAAAATTCTCACGTACTTTAGTCTATTTATAGGTGTGCAATAGTCAAATTTTGTTTTTCTATTTATTTTTCAATTGAGACTTCATTTTTATCTTTCTTTTATCTTTGATAAGTTGTGTAGATAGTTAGTTTACTGTTTTGGTCAGTACTTTAATAGACTTTGCATTCTTTGCACTTTTAGTGTTTTCTAGGTACTACTTTTAGGTTCTAAGTTGTCATATTTTGCATTTTAGGTACTTTTTGTGGTAAGTTCTTAATTAACTAGTTTTTACCATTCTAAACTTCTTAGGATAGTTTATTTGTAGTTTATTTTCCTAGTTTAGTGCAGTTTGCAATTGTAGTACACTTCTAACAAAGGTTTGAGTAGTGATTTTTAGCTACTTAATCTACTTTTTTAGGTTTCAAGTAGGCAAACTTTGAGATTTAGCTACTTCATATATTTTGACATGTTTCTTAACTTCCTTTAACAACTTCAAACTTGTTAGGATGTGTAGAATTGAAATTTAAAGATTGCAAATTTTCAAACAGCAAGCCAAAGGTGAAAAATTGCACCAAAAAAGGCTAAAAAAAATGGGACTACATTGGTAAAACTGAATTGCAGTGAATCTAAGGCTCAATTGAGACTTCAAGCAAGTTTATATCATCAAATTGGATGTGTGCAAACACTTAAACACCCAAGAAACAGATTACACCAGAAAATCAGTGGTGCACTTCCAATTATAGGCTAAATTTGGTGGTTTAAGGGGTGATTCTTCATAAACACGTTTGGAAATATAAATTGATGTTTTTAGCAACTTTGTATCATCATTTTGAAGGTGTTTAGACACTGAGCTAGCAAAGAAACACATTGCACTAAAAAATGACTAGTTCACTTCCAAATTAAGGCAAAATTGATGGTTTAGAAAGTGATTTTGCATATGACCTCAAATTTGACCAAATGAACAGTGCATACATGTTTCTTAACTTCCTTTAACAACTTTAAACTTGTTAGGATGTGTACAATTGAAATTTAAAGATTGCAAATTTTCAAACAGCTAGCCAAAGGTGAAAAATTGCACCAAAAAAGGCTATAAAAAAGTGGACTACAGTGGTCAAAATGAATGGCAGTGTCTCTAAGGCTCAATTGAGACTTCAAGCAAGTTTATATCATCAAATTGGATGTGTGCAAACACTTAAATAGCCAAGAAACAGATTACACCAGAAAATCAGTGGTCCACTTCCAATTTTAGGCCAAATTTGGTGCTTTAATGGGTGAATCTTCATAAACACGTTTGGAAATATAAATTGATGTTTTTAGCAACTTTGTATCATCAATTTGAAGGTGTTTAGACACTGACCTACCAAAGAAACACATTGCACTCAAAATTGACTAGTTCACTTCCAAATTAAGGCAAATATGATGGTTTAGGAAGTGATTTTGCATATGAACTCAAATTTGGCCAAATGAACAGTGCATACATGTTTGAAAAGGTGAAATACACTTGGAAAAATGTTTAAACTGCACTGAAATGGACAGATTAAAAAAAACACCCCTATTGTAGCCAAATATGCAACACTTTTTACACAAAATTTGGACCACAATGTAGAAATCAATGGAATCAAAACTGGACAGTAGAATCAATGACTCAAGAAGGTCATAATACACTAGATCTAAAGAATAATGTTTGGTAATTTTAAAAAACCATATGAAATGCCCACTGCACCAGAAAATGACTTTCAAAATGGTGGTTTTAAGGCCAAAAATGCTTGGAAGTGTTTCAATAGCAAAAGTGATGCTTGAAGCAAGTTTATATGATCAATTTGAAGGTGTGCAACCACTTAAACAATAAAGATAAAGACTACACCACAAAATCAGTGGTCTACTTCTAATTTTAAGCAAAATTTGGTGGTTTAAAGGGTGATTTTGCACAAACACGTTTGGACACATAATTTGCAGTTTTGAGCAACTTTGTATCATCAATTTGGATGTGTTTAAACACTGAAACAGCCAACAAACACACTGCAGCAGAAAATCACTAGTTCACTTCCAATTTTAGGCACATGACTTTAGACAAAACTAGGAAATGAATATGTAAGCTGGAATTCAACTCAGCCAAACCAAATTCACTGATTAAGATGATGAAGTAACACTAAGGAACACTGGAAGTACAAGCACAACAAGTACAAAGACGATTTAAACCCATTTGTCTCCTTTTTAGTAAACTTTTTTAGGTTCTAACAACTCAAAAATCTGAGTTTTAGGTCAATGTTTGCTTTTGAGTAGTTTCCTAGTCTCATTTCACTACTTTAGACTTGTTAGGATATTAACATTAGTTATTGTTAGTCTACTTTAGCTGAATTGCCTCTTTCTCACCCTTTTAGTAGACTTTTAGGTAGTCAAATTTTTAGATTTTGCTACTTCATCCAATTTGACATGTCTATTAGCTTCATTTAAGTACTTTAAAGTTGTTAGGATAACAACAGTATACTTTCTTTGCTTATATTAGGTGAATATCAAAATTGTCAACTATTTTTAGAACACTTTTTATGTTTCCACTGCACCTTCAATTTTGAGACTTCACAATTGAAGTCCAAAATCATATGTTCAACTTTAAGACACGTATCTTTGAACATGTTGAAGGCCAAATTAATCACTGGAGTGGCCTTAACCACTACCAGGTGGAGTAAAGTTAATAAAGTTTAACCTAAGAGATGGTCTACTTTAGCCTTAGTAAGGAATTTTCAGTTTTTTAGTTAATATATAAACTATAAAACAACTATAACTTTGGTTCCTCCTTCTACTTTCGTAACTTGGGGGATTCATGATAGTATATAACCAACATATATGCATGTTGGTTTGTCCTTGTACTCTACTTCATCCTTATAGTTACATCATGAATTGGTGTAATGAAATTGCCTATACTTAAATGTTAAAAGGTTGGGTTGTTGTTATACCTTGTTTACAGGAATGTTTGAACCAATTTTCCAAGGTTTAAGTATTTTAGAACATGTTATAGGGTCCAGTTTTACTTTTTCTGCAGATTTCGTGCAATAAAATTCAAGTTTTGGCATTTTTAGTTCATATCACCAAGGCTAGACATGGTATCATTTCCTTATAAGTTAATATCTTGCTACACAACCACCTAAGGACAAATTGAAAATGAAAATAAGAAGCTGGAACATATTCACACAATTCACAACAGAACCAAAAACACCAATGCTAACAAATAATTAAATTTCAACTCATGATCAAGTTCAATAATGCAGAGCTGGAATGGTAGGAAATTCATTATGGATGACATCAATTACAAATAAAACTTACAGGTTGTAGATTTTTTAACTGAAGCTACCACTTACAGCTGCCTCAAACTTCCCTATTCAACCAATATTCTGTTTCAGCTCCTCTTCCTAAAGATGCTACCTCAAATGAGTAAGGTCTCTAAGTTGGAAACTGCACCACAGCACTTAAGGTCAGCACAAACCAACAATATAAACATCAATCCAAATGTTAACACTAAACCAATAAACAGTTAAGGCAATACAAAATGTAACAAAGTGAAAACTTAAACAAGTATTGACAAGGATCAAACAAGAGTTTCTATCACATGTCTACTTCCCCTACTCTTTTATCAATAAAGAACCACCTCTTCAATGTTATCTTGTCACTGCTCTTGGGGTAACAGTCCAACAACTTCTGAGCTTCTGAAAATAATGATCATATATTTGATTTACTTTTAAGTACTTGAAAATCTGGTTATAAGAATCATTTCAACAAATGGAAATCTGGAGTATGAGTCCACTTGTTCATCTTCTTATCAAATTGGAAGGTAATAAAACACTTGCAGGCATGTATTCAAAAAGCTGCTTTTTTTAAATATATATATATATATATATATATATATATATATATCTAAATAATTAGTGGCATCAATAGAATTGGAAAATTTTTTATGTTTGATGGATGTTACTGAAAATATTCACAGCAAAATGCTATAATCAACATTCAATCAATTAAAATACCAAAAATGCTTGAGATCTATACAAGTTGGCCTTAATTGACAGCTAAAGATTATTGAGGTTACCTTGAACTATGGTTGAGTAATACGAAGGTGCTAGGATCATACACATTCAAATAACTTGTAAAAGACAAGGTTGAAAGAGTAAAGGGATCAATGAATGTATGCACTGAGTGTGAAAGGGTAAAGGCATCAATGAGAGTTCAAAGAGTAAAGCCATCAATTTTGGCAGCTGAGTGTGAAACCCTCTGTCTCAATTTAACTTCTTGCCTTTGACCAAGTGAAAATGAAGAAGGACAAGAAAATGGTAATTAAAAAAGTATCACAGATGACTCTATTTTAGTTTGTAGCTTTGGATCACAGGGGAAGCTTATATGAAGTGGTAAATGACAAACTAAGGCTTGCACTGTGAAATACAATATATATTCAACAAAGAGATGATTGACAGTAGTAATTTTTTTATTTTAAGTCACATTGAATGAAAAATACAGGGATATAATGATGACATCAGAGCACATGGGAATGATGAAAAGAAAAAGAAGATTTGATGCAGAGACTGATGCAGGATTTCTAGATGAAAGAATTCATAATTTTTAACCTACACGCTCCAGCAAACAAATCTTTGTATTTTTTCAAAATGAAACCTATTTATGGATGGAAACAACATAAATTGGATGGAAGCAACTCCCTACTCCATTGATCTCAAGCATAAGCTATACGAATTTAAAGTAAAACTTGCAGTATACAACAGAATGAACCAAAGATGGCTGGAACACTGATGTTTTTTAAACATTGACAAGGCATATAACATCCACTTAATCTCATTGGTCAATTCATGCTTTGCTGATATGAAAGTAGCTATTTTCATGTTTTGCTGATTTTTTTTAATGTTATATAACTTCATTCATAGAGAAAACAAAAAGAAATAACCTTAATTATAATTTATATCTCTGTATTTAATCAGCTAATTACTCTCAACAACCTTCATCTCCATAAAAAAACAGTTCAGACCAAGTCAAAGAACATTGTTACCCTTTGCTAACAAAGCTCACACACCACCCCTAGAACTTGCTCCTCAATCCTCTCCCTCTCCCTTGTTAATTGACTTCATTTTTGAACTTTAGGTCCCTTTTTAAGTCCAGGGTGCCCAACCCTACTATTATATGAAGAACACTTTCACTCTTTGGCAGCAAGAAAGCACACACTACACTAAAGACAACGTCTTCAAATCCGAATATGGAAGGTGAATTCATCTTCCAATTGGTATAATAGGGTAATGTATCTTTATGGATGTCAAAGCAAAGAACCTAACAAGGAAACAACTTAGGTATGCTAGGGTGCAAGGGTCCTATTAGCGGAATGAAATTACTATTTCAAGTGTTTGTTTTACACACAACATATGACCATAATTACTATTTCAATGTCTACCATTTACAGACAACATATGAGCATAATTAAAGCTAAAAATAGGAAGAACAGTAAAATTTTAAAATATGACATCCAACTAATATTTTCCATGGTTAAATGGTTTAGAACAAGTTCAAAACAAATTGACAAAGCTAAAAATTTAAGCATAACAGTGAAAACAATATGAAAAATAGCAAAAATGAGGAGTAAAGAGACTTACATATCGACGCCAGACAAGTCCAGCAGCTGGGTTTTCTTCGATTGTTGCCTCTTCCACGCACCACGAAGCCCCTCCTCCACGTTGTGCCCTCCTCCACGAAGCCCTCCTGACGCACCCACAACAAATTTGTGACGCAGCCCCTGCAACCACGGAACGTTGGGGAATGTTGGTGACTGAGACGACCTCCGACAACAAAACCTCCCAAATTTGGGCAATGTTGGTGACGGTATAATGGCTGGAAGAAACGAGAAAGCTGGTGAGGGTTTGATGTCTCCGAAAAAGGGGGAATGCTGGTTAGGGTTCGAAGAAAGAAACGCAATATTTTGGCTCGAAAAATGAAAGTTTGCAGAGGGAAACCAAGTCCGCTGGGGTTAATTACACGAGCACCTTACCGAGGGTCATATATCCTTCGGTAAGTTAATTCACTAAAGCCAATACCGAGGGCTCAAAGACCTTCGGAAAAAAAACCTTCGGTAATGAATGCATTTCACCATGGCCTTCGGTAATCATCTTTGTGACCGTCGGAAACGCAATTTTACCGAAGGGCAAAAGGCCGTCTGTAAAAACCCTTCGGTAATGCCTGAATTTCTTGTAGTGGATTGAAGGATATTTGACTATAATGATTTGAGATTTACACCAAAGGTTTTATAGAGAACACACTCTCGCAATGTAAACAACTCTCCCACTCACAATACAATATAGAAAGAAAACACCTGCACACATAGAACCACACATTCTTGCTGCAGAACCCCTTTGAGAAACACCTCTCAAAGTCCAAGAGCTCCTCAAGATAAGTGTGAAAAAGAGTTGTTTTTACACTTATAAATGATCTCAATCTTATAATTATTCATGTTATTACTCAGTGAAAAGTTGTAATAGGAAGTAGATTGTTATGTAAATTATTGTATAGGAAAAGGTGTATAATTTGGAGTCTGTCAGCCAATTCTCGCATAGCGCAAGCCAAAATTCGCACAGCCAAAAAAAGGAAATTCGCATAGCGCACTAATACCTGTGGTACCTGTGCGCTGAGCGAATAACATCAGTTGAAGTGTAGCAGTTAAAAGAAATTCGCACAGTGCACATACACTTGTGCGTTGACCAAATTTATTAAGTTAAGTGGTTTAAAAAGACGTGACAGAAAGCCATAAACAGTCTTCTGACACACGAACAAAGCCAGAAAAATACTGGAGAACTCAGGAGACGATCAGGAGACCTTTCAAGACATCAGAACTTCACTTCATGCAAGGAATTGCAGAAAAGAGTACGTTTGTGATGTCTAGGATAGGCTAAATTTTCTATTCATTGGAATTGGTTGTATGACGATACGTTAATGTAAATTTCCTGTGCAATATATGCCTCTGTTCTTGTTCTTTTCTTGGCTTGCTTTTGATTATATGGAAGTATAAATCTCTTTAAAGGTTCTTTTGTACTGGGAAGTATTTTTAGAACCAGAAACGTAAGGAAAGAAACTAAAAGTAACTACGTTAGGCATAGCTTCTGTGCTTTTGGTCATTCTAAACATATGAACTTCATGCAAAATTATTTGTTGAATTAATTAAGGAATTAAGAATTTAATAGACAATTTTAGAACTTGTTTTAAGGAATTAAATCAAGATACACTCATGTGAATGCTTGAACAGAGAATGGGTTGTCCAGGATTTTACTATAATGTTAGTCAAAGACCAATTCCAATGATCTTTTATCGTATTTTACAATCTTAATATTTTACGTTGTCAATTTCATGCTCATTTCCACAGTTAAAAATCAAATGTTATCTTCAGTAATTGATTTTGATAAATAATTTTAATTGAATAATGTGACTCAAATTTCCTTGGGAGAACGATACTTTACTTATTCACTATATTACTTGTAATGATTTGGTATACTTGTCAAAAAGTTATCACCTCACTCTACTTCCTATCACGCACGAACAGGGAAACAACACAATCAACGATTGCATAATACTTTTTTGATCAAAGCAGATACACCTCAATAGTGTAGATAAGATCAGCCAGTCACGTCCATAAAGTTCCTTTCAAGAATCCTTCAAGTTTCTTCAAATTCTTCAAGTCTTGATTCTTGGAGCATCTAAGCAATCTGTCAAACTTTCTCAGATCAAAGATTTCATATATGAAAATGTACAAAATGATCAAAAGTTTTAGAAATGCAAGTAATGCGTCAATTTATAATTTTCGTCATGACAGACATAAAAAAATCGATTACGTTAGTAATGTAATCGATTACAATTAACACAACTCTTAATAAAATGCACAATTAATGTAATCGATTTGCATTTAATGTTAGTTAAACATATTTTAAAAAATGACTGTTATAGCTGTTATGACTAAGCTGAAAACAATTTTAAAAAAACAATAGACTTAATTGATTACATAACATGTATATTCGATCAAGCTTAGCACTTAACCAGATTTTGAAAATTTTTTCTCTTTAAAAACTCATCACAACACATTTGAAAATGATGTATGCAAAGATACAAGTTTGAATCGATTTAACACTTAATGTAATCGATTCAAAACAAGTGTGTTACCACAGTTTAAAACTTAAGTTGTCTGATGAACTTAATTGATTACAACAATACTATAATCGATTATGTCATGTGTTGATGGATTGACAAGTTTACCAAATCGCACAAGTAATATAAAATGGTAAGACCAAGTATCGTATCCCTGAAGACTCTCGGCACTAGACAGTTGTAGGATAACTCGATTAATTAAGACTTAAATAAAAAGAGATCATTGGTTTAAGATGCAAAGACTGAAAATTAAATATGGATGCAATTGATCAATAGCAGAGAACACAACGATGAACGAGGTTGTTTATAAAATGAGATGATTATGTTGTTAGGGTTTGATTTCACCAAGTTTACTCTCATGTATATAAGAATTCTTCTTTTTATATTAATGTTAACGTCACTCACTAAATTACTTAGAATCTGATCCCTCGGCACAATAAGCCTGCCTTAATTCCTAGTTCGTGCAATTCATAGCGTTCCTAGAAAATTAAGTTTGAAGATCAAGAGCTTAAGACGACCAAGTACTCATACCCTCATCCTTGAGAAATATTACCCTTGGGAGAATTCAACAAGAACCTGAATTGTAAGGAACCTCTTGGCACTCATGCAATTCATAAAACATGCTACTAAATGAGTTAAATAGAGCAAGCATTGAAACAGATGAATTCCCTAACAATTAATGAAAAAACATACAAATTAAGAATCAATTCAAATACATAAGAGTTTACAAGGTTACATCATCCCCCAACAACAAATAGAGTTTAGTTCCCCATAGACATGGAGAAATTAGATGAATAATGGAAAAGCATGAGATAATGAAACCCTAAAAGTAGAAGAGGAAGCTCACCGCCTCCAGATCCGCCTTCAGAGAGTAGAAGAATGTGCTGTTGTGTTGCTCCAGCCAGAGATACCAAACCTAGAGCTCCTGGATCTTTTAAATAGAATTGGAACAGAGTATAAACAAGGCCCAGTCCAAAAGAGTCAAAATAGAGCAAAAACTGGGCCTGACCCGCGAACCCCAACCCTCAGGCCCCCCATTTAGGCGCTTAGGCGGTGGACGGTCCTCATGTAGGGCTTTAGCCTTCAATTGGATGCCCAAGCTTCGGGGTCTGCCGCTTAGGCGGCCTAGGAGGGCGTCCGGGCGGTGGACGTCGTTTTTCCGAGGCTCAAGCCTCTAGATATGGCACCCAAGCTTCGTGCAGTCCTTCCTTCAGGTGCTTTTCCAAGCCCTTCTGAGCTTCATCTCCCTAGCATTTCATCTCTGCTTTCTGTATTCTCTCATTACCTATCAAAACAAGGGAAATTAGTCATAAAATCATCAAATTCAACCTCAACTCTCTTATTCACACAACTTAATGAAAAAGCATGATTTCAAGTACGTTTCTAAGTGGAAAAGGGTACTTTTAGTATCAAAATCATATCACAAATAACAGTATTTTAAATCATTATCATCATGCATATTTGCTTTTGTGCTTGTGGTTTTCATCACACAGAAACATACAGTATGCATACAAAGATATAAACACATCATGATCAGTAGTATGCAGAACCAACAGTATGTCAACATATGCATTAATGAGCAATAAGCATTTACATATCCACATTTGTATTTCATCACACGGAAACACATTTTTGTTGTGTCATGACAACATATGCTATAAACACATTTACGTTTTCTTTTTATTTTCTTTCAAAATATATATATATATATATATATATATATATATATATATTATTTTGACTTGGATCCGCTATTCTTCTTCTCTTTTCAATTTTCAAGTTCAACACACAAACAAAGAAAAAATAAACAAATTTCCCTTTAAACTCCAAAACTCTTGCAAAATAAAGTAAACAATTGATTGGGACTACAATTAACAAAAAAAATAGAAAATAAATAATTTCCATGAATCAAAGGTACAATACACAAATTAAACAAATAACACAAAAAATTTAAAACTCAATGGAATTGGGTAAAACCTTAGGAGTTTTATTTCTTAAAAAATTCTAAGAACAATGAACCAAACAAAATTTCAAAACAAAGCACAAAACACAAACATTAAAAAAAATGGATTTTCTTTATTTGAATGAAAAATTAAGATAGAAGAGAAAATTCAAACTGGAACCTTGCTCTAGGTACTAGATGATATAATCTGTAAACTAGATCATACACTCTGGTGCTAGATGATACAATCCTATATAGGAAAGAGTACAATTGTTTCTGAATTTGAATCCTCAAGATGCATAAACAAAAATAAATCAAAGAAGACCGTAGATTTATTTGAAAAATGTTTCCAGTTTAATTAGGTTCTTTTGAAACTAATTATGTCAAAGACATAGGTTTATTGCCCAAGAGTAATTAAATATGTAAATATGGCATGTTAAGTAATCAGGAAAATGCTCGTTTGAATGATGACTGCCTTTAGTGTATATATTTTATTTTTTAATAAAACTATGCCTGGACAACCTTTTCGCAAATTTAGATGAAAAGTTTGCATGACTACAAAATAAAATAGCAACTTAGTGATGTTCAATAATTGATAGTCTTATTAAAAAAAAATGTTTCCCTTGCTACCATGAAATCATGTTTTTTCCCTAGTAAACTTCAGAGATCTTTATCTATCATTAGTTTTTCTTTAACCTGATTATTATTCTTATTACTTAAAATTTTTAAACATGCAAAAATATACATTGACTAGGGTTACTTTTCCAATCCGCTAGATCCCATCTTATTTCATATCAAACCTCTAGATGTAGGGGTGGACAAACTGCACTATTTGCACTGCACTATAAATCTATTACAATTAACTATAAAATAGTTTAAAAAAACTGAACTGCACTAGAAAATAGTTCAATAAAACTGAACTAAACTATTTTTTAGTTCAGTTAACTACAAAACAATTCAATTAACTACAATGCACCTTTTTCTAATAAATAAATGTGGTTTTGCACTAGTACAACTGTCAATGGCTAATCATCGATAGAGTTAAAAGAATTAGTTCAATTTGATTTTTTTTTAATAATTACAAACAAATAAATTAATATTCAATAACATCACAGCATTTAAAAAAATTAAATTATAAATCTATATAATTAGAATTAGTAAATAATTATAATAAAAAATTTAAAAAAATTAATGAAATATTATTGGTACTACTTTATCATATTATTAAAATTAAATTAATAACTATAATTATTTATCATTACTATTTATTATTAATTTAAAAATATAAAATGTCTAAAATTTGATTCTCATATTAAATATAGTTTAATTTAATAATATAAATTTGTTTATATATTATTTTATATAGATTAAAAACTTAATCTCTAAAAAATATTTCTGTTTATCTCTGTTTTGCGTTATTCGAAATATTTTTATTTTGACAATTATCTAGTTTAATATAAAAACTCTCATATTTCTTCTCTTCTCACCTTTTTCTGAATTTTCATATATATATATATATATATATATATATATATATATATATATATAATATAGTTTAATATAAAAACTCTCATATTTCTTCTCTTCTCACCTTTTTCTGAATTCTCATATATATATATATAGATATATATATATCTATATATATAGATATATATATATCTATATATATAGATATATAGATATATATATATATATCTATATATATATATATATCTATATCTATATATATAGATATATATATATCTATATATATATATATATATCTATATATATAGATATATATATATATAGATATATATATATATCTATATATATATATATATATATATATATAATATTATATTTTATAATTATTTACATAAGTACTTTTATCTTTTTATTTTTACAATTATAGTTAATTTTATTAAGTTATAAAAATAATTACGAGTTTTTGAAATATAATTACAATATAATAAAATTTAGTTTTTTTAAAATATATAATTATTTTAGTATAAATTTAATAATATCATTTTATTTTAATAATTATTATAATAATAGTTAACTTTTTAAGATACTTGAAAAAGAACATTTATATATATATATATATATATATATATATATATATATATATATATATATAATTTTCAGATTTTATTATATATATATATATATATAAAAGTGACGTAAAAAGTAATTAGAGATATATATATAATTCAGTTTTTATAAAAAGTAGTTTAGTTTTTATAGTGCAAAATAGTATAGATAATCCATAGTTTAGTATAATTTAGTTAATCATGCCCAGCCCTATCAATAAGTAATTAGAGATTAAAAAAAACAAATAAATGTAAATTTTGAAATAAACAAAAACTATTTAAACAAATTACAAAATACGAAAAAAATAAATAAAATTTCAAATTGAAAAATATCAAATATTAAAAAAATTAAAAATTAATAAAATTTTAAGAAATAAATTCAAAAGTATAAAAAAACCATAAATAAATACATAATAAATAATATTTAACCGTAAAACATAACATACAAATAATAGATACAAATATCATAAAATATATACAAAAATAAATATAAAATGTTATAAAAATATTTCGAACATATATTTTTAAAAAAATTTAATAGTATAAATAAATATCAAATAATATAAAAAATATTAAAAATATAAATAAAAATTAAAAATGTAAAAGAAATCAAATTAAAATATAATTAAACATAGCATAAGAAATAAAAAAATGAAAAAATAAGTATTTAAAAGTGAGATAAGATTAATACTACACGTAACTAGGTTGAGTTTTTCATAGAGTTATTCATCTAACTTACAGTTTTAGAACAAAATGAAGGTAGAAGTGATAGGAACTCACTAAACATAGTTCAGTTTTTAGTTAACTGCACTAGAAATATAATAAGTTCAGTTTTTCTAAACTGAACTAGACAATAGTATAATTAGTTTTTAGTTAAAATAGATTAGTTTTTTTAGTATAAAATAGTACAGTTAACTATAGTTTAGTATAGTTAAGTTATTTTTGCCCAGCCCTATCTAGATGGGCTGAAACCTCCTATAACTCTCACTATTAGATCTCTTTTTTCTATGTGAATCCAATACTAACAGAGTTGGAATAGTCTCTTTGAAATCCCTCTAAATACATTCCTTAACACCACTCGACATCTTTGTATTTCTTCTGTAGGAGTTATTGCATTCGCAACATCCACACACATTAATTCACCTATCACATATCTCAAGTTATCAAATACCTAACTCATATTTTCTTCTTACTTACAAACCATGTTTTCATACTACATCATAGTAACTATCAACCAATGACAATTTATACTAAATACAACATCATATGCATTCAATCTATTATTCAAACCAACACATTATAAGGTCGTTCAGTCGTCATTTCTAACTTCTAAAGTTTCCTTTTTTCACATTAATCTTTCATAACAAAATTATTTTGCTATTATTACTCAAGATTGAGATGATTTATTTTTTTCAACCATAAAACTCTATTTGACAATCACAACAGTCAAATTGAAAAAACATATTTTATGATCTATATATTAAAATTTAATATTGATCCAACAATTAACAAGGTATATATTATGATTTTATAAAAACAACACAAAAACAATAGAAAAAAGATGGCACTCAAATCTATCATGAAACTTTGAAACCAATTCCTCAAACTACAAACCTTTATTTGACAACTACACAATCAAAATAAAGAATCATGTTTTAAGAATTATATATCAAAATTTTAATTTGGTATAATGGTTAACGAATTGAGATTTAACCAAAATAGCTCAAAAGACATAAAACAAGGGAAACCATCAACATGAAAACAAGACAAATAGTAATATAAATATATGTAATAAAATCACATAAGGGAGACAAGATTTTTACGATGGTAGTCCCCACAAAACTGACTAAAGAAAAATGATATATGAAAACATAAAAATTTTAAAAAATCTAAAACATAACATATCATACACAAATAAACATAAGGGTGTTGCTCCCTCCACCGCCACCCCTCTCCCTCCACCTCCCCAACCCTCTACAAAAAATTTTTAATTACAAAAGTAGCATTTTTTTACTTTTAATCCTATTTATTTACTTTATTCTGAAACCCTAAATTCCTATCTATTTTTACTCACTCATTTTCACTCGCGCAGCCCCACCCTCCTACTCTCCTAAGTTTCATTTTCTCTCTTTCTAGATTCTCACACCCTCCAACTCTCATCGGATCTGTTTCTTCTCATCTCCCAACTCTTACTTCTCTTCTCCATATCCATTTGGTTCTTCTTCATATTCCTATCTCTATATCCGTTTGATTTTGTGGTGTGGTGGTGTGGCTTTTTGTGGTGTGACTTTTCGTGGTGCGGCGATGCGGGGTGTTTGCGATGGTCATTCGACAATGTTTCAAACGATAATGAATATTTATGACTAATAATAATGAATATTTTATGACTAACATCATAAAAAATAATTTTATTGACATTGATAAAAAATTCTAAATAACATCAATGGAAACATATATCATTAATGTTGGTAAAAAAAAATGATTGCAAAATCAATCTGGAAATTAACCACAATCGGTTGTTAACATCAGAGAAATATTCATTATTGTTAGTAAAATGTGTTAAAGTATCTGTATCTCAATTTCAAAACGATAACGGAATAAAAAAAATGAAAAATGTATACATGATTAATTAAAAAAATTTCAAAATTCTTACTATTTAATTATAATTTAAAATTTTCTAAAGTTAGATGATCAAATTCCTCTCTTAAGGTTTTAAAATTTCAATATTTAAATTTTTTGTTAAAAAGATTATATAAAATGTTTCAACCTTTTTATAAAATTAACTATCCTCCAGAATATTTTTTTTTGACACATTGCGACATATATTTCTTCCTCATGTATCAACATTTTTTTATGTGAGATTGCTTAATTGTTCCTACGTTGGTGTGGGTAAGATAAATAATCATAAAGTTCAAAAGATACAACGATGGAAGAGAGTTGCTCCCTGCACCACCACAGAGTACTCCCTGCACCTCCCCATTCTTCTTTTGTCCTTTTGTAAATTTTTAATTTCTGTTTTAACTTTCACTAACATTCAACCACTTTATTAAATCTCATTATGCTCCCACCACTGTATGAATGCACCCCAACACCCCACCACTTCCACGAAAATCAAATTGCTCTTCATTTTCTTCTTATTCTTCTTTGTTGTGGTGCACTTTATATACCAAAATCATGTCTTAATGCAGAATAGTCATAGCATACATTTACCATAGTTTAAGCACATCCCAAAATAATGTCTTTAAGGCCTTTATAACACATACCAAAAATCCTTTTATGGAGGATATTAGACACAAAACGGAATATCCTTGAATTATCAGTGACTACACAAAAAAGATTACCATTATTTCTGGTTAACACTACTGCATATTTTGAGCTATCAAAGACATAAATTAAGTAATCATTAATATTGATTTAAAATAGGTGCCGCAGACAGTAACTTGGAGATACCATGGTGACTGATAAATTTAGCTCTTATAATGTAAACTTATATTTGTAAAATATGTAACCCAAACAATTAACATGTTAATCAGAAGCAAATGCTTAGAGTGTATCACATATACCAAAATGCCCCTACCCCAGATCAGTTCCCAAGTCCATTTACAGTGTGTTTGTTTCTCCATTCTCACCTTTTCCTATGCACCTCAACGTGACCGAATCAAAAACCATGGATTGATATTATTTAAACCCTTGTCCACTTTGATGCCTGGGATGACATTGTTCTCTTCAAGAACCTCTACAAAAAGGCTTTCCATCACTGTTTTCTGGTAAAGTGTTTCCTCATAGAGGATGAGGATGACATCAGAGAGGTATTGGAGGGCATTTGGCACACACGCAGGTGTGAAAACATAGTTCAAACACTACAAAGAATGTCAATGTGCATTCGATTCTTAAACGGATATGAATATCCGTGGACGGATATGGACAACCGTTGAAGGTCAAACAGATGTCCCATATACGTTGAGTCGTTCGCGGTTATCTTCTTCGTTTGCACAATCACAAAACACAAGCACAAAGAAGAAAGAAGGAAGAAACTCAAAACGGAAATGGAGAATGGTAGGGGAAAGAAACGGGGGAAGGGGGGTGGGAGGCTACGGCTGGGTGATTGAAAATGAGAGGAAGGCGTAGGATAATTAGGGTTTTGACATAAAAGTAAAAAGGGGTAAATGTTAAAAGTAAAAAGGGTAGTTTTGGAATTAAAAAAAACTAGGGAGGTGTAAGGAGCACTGTGTGGTGGTGGAGGGAGCAACTCTCAATGGAAAGAAGCATAAAAAATAGAGAGAGACAGAAGAAAATGAAACATAGAAACGTGGATCCACCATTAAAATGGTTGTGTTGTTTGGGTGATGAGATCCAAGAAAGAAAGAAACAGCATAACTGTCAAACAAATGCTTGTTGGTTAAGCATAAACTAGACCATCGCATTCATGCATGGGATTGGAGTGGGTAGAAGTTAAAAAATATTAACCCTAGAAATAAAATTGTACTCAAGGATAAAACAGAAATAAAAAAGTGGAAGGAGGGATAAAACAAGAATGGAAAGGTGGAGGGAGCAAGAGGTGGTGGTGGAAGGAGCAACACCCTAAACATAAATATGAATAGAACATTATTTCTAATTTTCCTGACAAATATTGTTATTACACCAAACCCAAAATTTTAATGTTAATCATAAATCAACTCAACATAACACTCTAGTAATCATGTCATCAAAATCAAAGTTATCAAATTCAAAATAAGACAATTATTAAAATTAAACTAGTATCCCTAACCTAGATTTCTGATTGCATAAAATACTCCTAAACACTTTAACTACTCAATGTGTTATCAATTTCTAGAAAATTTGAAAGAACTGAAAATAAAGGAATGATTTATGTGGATGAACACCCTTCCCATTTATACTTCTCAATTCACACTTTATTACATTATAATAATATATCACTATTTACCTAAATAATTAATTTATTATTATAGAGCATTGTGTGGTGGAATGGAGTAGGTGAAGATATAAAAAATTAAAACCACTACGTGCATAACTTTCATTATTTATTTATTTATTTCAATTATTTTTCTTTGGGTGTTGTTCCCTCCACCACCACAATGTTTCTGCATCTCCCCACTATTTTCTGTTATTCCAAAAATACTCTACACCTTCTCACTATTTTCTTTTATTCCAAAAATACCCTACACCTCCTCACTATCCTAAACAATCTTTCTCTTTCTCTCTCTGTATTAATGGAGCATATTGCAAAATATAAAATTAAGAGGAAACTTCAATATTAGTGCTTCTATGACTTTCATTTTATAAACTTAAAAGTTAGATGCAAATACAAAATAATAAACATAATAATATTAATAGTAAATAATATATTATTATTATTATATACTAACTTTATAATGATGAAATAACTAAATAAATTCCAAATATTTAACAAATAACTATTCTTTTATATTTTAAGTATTTAATAATATTTTTATATTATTTATCTAATAAATTAAATACTTTATTTAAGTTACTTGAGTAAAACATGTCGGTAAGTTAAAACATAATATAATGCTAAAAATTATATTTATTAAATGTAAAAAAAACACACATATATATAAACATTTTTCTAGAAACTTAGAACAAAATTTTACCATTTATTAAGTAATTTGAAGAAAAAAAATATTGAATAGTGAAAATAAGATTGAATCAAACTTATTTAAGGGAAAGTGTAAATAAATTTTTGCAATATAGTACAAGTTTAAATCTGAGCCATGTGAATGCTCCATTAATGTGGAGAGAAAAAGAAAAATATTGTTGAATATAATGGAGAGGTGTAGGGTATTTTTGGAATAAAAGAAAATAGTGGAATAAGTGTAAAGTATTTTTGGAATAAAAGAAAATAGTGAGGAGGTGCAGGAGCACTTGGGATGGTGGAGGGAGCAACATCCTTTTTCTTTACTTATACACAATTCACACTTTATTACATTATAATGATTCATCATTATTTATTATAAGCAAGTTAATATATATCTAACTTTTCTAAATTATGAAGCATAACAATTGGAGAATATATCTTTAAAATGCTATTGAACTTTGAATTTGTTTAGAAAGTGAATAAATAGTGGAGTGATATCTTCTCAAATTAGATTGAATTTGAGATTTGTTCGAATTGACAATTTCATATATGAATGAGTTCGAATTTAAATGTTAAGTTGGAGAACGAACTTTAGAAACTATATAATCATATTGAGTATAAACTTGTAATCGCACTTTAAAATAGAAAAAAAAACATTTTAAGTTTAACTTTTGTAAGAAATTAAAATTAGTTATTTTGAATTATTTGAAATAATCAAATTAATTTAAATATGAAGTTACATTTAAGGTTTAATGTCTCCGTAGGTCCCTATTTTTGGCGTGAATCTCAAATAGGTCCTTTTTTTTTTCGGCGTCTCAATTGGGTCCTTTTTTGTGTAAAATTGCAGCAATTAAGGGTCTGCCGTCAAATTAATCAAACGGCCGTTTAAATTTGGCCTACGTGGTATGGTGAGTGTATTCATTATCTGACGTGTCATTTAAAACGAATTTTGTATCCATCTAGAAAATACCCCTTTTCGTTTTCCAAACGTGTTCTCTTCTCTCTCTCTCGGTCTGCTTACTCATGAGGAAGATCTGCGCGTGTGGGTTTCAATGCAGAGCCATCCTTGCAGCACTGCTTGAATACAGTAACACTTAATAAAGCAATTCCACAAACACATCATCTACGCATTGCTCCCACTCTCCAAGATTCACTTCCAAAAGCCTTTCACCTGTACCACAAAGATCATTTCACAAAAACTAAACTAAACGAAGAAAATCTTTCACGAACACAACAAAAACGCACCATGATGGCAGCATACGTATAAAGCAAGTTTGCCGAATTTTATATTTTATTTGTAGAGAGGAAGAAGAGAGTGATTTCTACAATAAAGCAAGTTTGTTGCTTGGAAACTACTCGTGAGAGACTGCCCCGGGAGAGTTTTATTCTTCTTTCACCCTCTTCACGTCTGTAATGTCCACTGAAGGGTGTTTCGTTTTCTCATTTTAGTGATTTGATTTTCTGGTTTTTCTCCAAAGCTGGTTTCTTTTTTCTCTGAGGGGTTTCGAAAATGGCAATGTTTCAGCCTACTTGTAAGAGGGATGGGATCAAGGGTCAGATTCTAGATCTGGACACGGCGGTGAAAGATCGGGTTTTGGGCAGCGTGGATTCTGGGGTTGTGGGGACTGGGGTTGGTGAAAAACTGGATCTTGGGAGAATGATTGAAGAGTTAGACTTGTCTGAAGTTCCCTCTGTGTTCATTTGCCCAATTTCCCTTGAGCCAATGCAGGACCCTGTGACTCTTTGCACGGGTCAGACCTACGAGAGGTCCAACATTCTCAAATGGTTCAGTCTGGGACACTTCACTTGCCCCACCACAATGCACGAGCAACAAACCTTTCATTCTCCGCCAGCAAAGCGTTCCGCACCCGACCCGCTCCAGGTTGTCCAGGCCTCCGCCGCCTCCGCTTTCCGTGCCGCCCGGACACGCCTCTTTCCGCCTTCTCTGCAACGCCTCCCGAATCGGTAGCGTTATCGGCGGAAAGAAGCTGGCTAAGGAGCGGATTTCCACAGACGAATTTTGAACGATTGCTCTGCTTCAAATCCCTTCCTCGAAGTGAATGCCGACTCAAATTCCACTCTATCGGATGACGAGTTTGTGAGAGTTACAGTCACAGGGGTTTCTAATCCTTCAGACGGTGATTGGGTTGCCATGATCTCACCTTCAAATTCTGAGTAAGAATTTGTTCATCTGATGAGTTATATATGAATAGATAATGATAATGGAGTTGTAACCTTGCTCTTCATCATCTTCATCATCTTAATCATCATTATCTTACTATTATTTATTGCTCATATCAATTCTTCAAATTCCAATAACAACAATTTGGTTTTGTTGATGCACGGTGTGAAATCTTGTGTGCTGAATGAGTTGTTCTATCTGCAAACTGGTGATACGGCCAAACAGAGGCTTTGCTTTGTCACTGCGTAGCGTCACGACCACAAATGCCACGTCAGATAATGAATACACTCATCATACCACGTAGGCCAAATTTAAACGGCCGTTTGATTAATTTGACGGCAGACCCTTAATTGCTGCAATTTTACACAAAAAGGACCCAATTGAGACGCCGAAAAGAAAAAGGACCTATTTGAGATTCACGCCAAAAATAGGGACCTACGGAGACATTAAACCTACATTTAACTAAATTTTTAAATTTAATAAGAAAAACATTTCATTTATTAAATAGTATATTATATTTTGTAATATCAAATTAAGTTTAAAATTTAAAGTCTAAAGTTAGACTAAGTCGAACAAGATTGAATATTAATTAGTGGTATAGTGGGTTCTATTTAGTTTAGAGTAATGAGATGACCCAATTTTCAAAATCTTGTATTTTTTTGTTAGGAAAAAAGTGGTAGAAGGACCATCCCAGAGTAATGAGATGACTGAATTGTCAAAGTCATTTATTTTTTTGTTAGAAAAAGAGTGGTATACGGGATCATCCCAATGTCCACATTTATTGTTTCATGTGATGATGCTATCTAAATAAATTAATATCTGCACATAAAATAGTATAAGCATACTAAAGATCATATATGCAATATCTACTAACAACTTAGAAAAAATTAATATTAGATTTTTTTTTTAATGATTTGAGTAATTCACTATTTAAGATGTTTGTGTTGTTTGTAATATTTTTTGTTCAAACATTACACTAAACAATCATATCTAAAATTCAAGTGATGGTTTTAGTTCAAACATTAACACTAGAAGGCTTTATTCATCTTTTTTTTTTTTGGTGCAGAGTGTCTTTATAGTCTTTCAATATTGGCTTTGGAAGTTTCATAGTAGAGAACTTGTTTACTATAGCGGAACAAGAAGTGACCATAACTAATTGTTTACTGTATTTAATGAAAATTATTTTTAAAGTTAATTAAAATTATAAATTTATAAATTACAATAATTACCAAAATTATAAAATTATAGCATCACAAAATTCTAAAAGACGACCGAATTTTGGTCAATACTAAATAATAATATTTAGTATAGAAGTATAAATCTATATACTATATATTCGATGGTTCTCCAAAATTTAATGTAATTTTCTTTATTAAAAACATTTCTTATTAACTATAAGAAAATATTGAATACTAAAAACATTTCTTACACCTACATCCATTCCTATTAACAACATCACATGTTCATTGTTGGTCTTCAATACTACATGTGAAATATCTACTCTCGTCTATATAAACATAAATATACACTAAAAACAACAACTACAAAAATCATAATACATGTAATATTATCATCATCATATTAATTTAAACAATTCATATCATATCAATATAACAAAAATTCTTTATAATTTACTAATTCTTTTTTATCATAGTTGAATAAACATTTTAGTGGCTAGTCAGAATAAATAAGATAATATTACTCATTTAAATCCTCAAGATTTACACCTCCAATTACAATTGTCCAATCAACAATATTCGAAATTCAATTGCAACCAGCTCAAATATCTAAAAGATACGGGCTTATAATCAATGGAAAGCTCTTTGAGTCTAGTTTCCAATAAAAAAGTCCTCGGTAATAACAAAAAGTCGTCGGTAAAGTGTGTTTACCGACTGTCTAGCGACGGCCAAAAAGCCGTCGGTAATATGCGTGTCGGAAACATTATCGATGGGTGAAAGCCCTCGGTAATTGAAGGCAAAAGTCGGTATTTTTAGCAACGGTTTAAGGCCGTCGGTAACCCTCGATGATGCAGAGGGAAACTGGATAGGTTTTATCGACAACTGTAGGCCATCGGCAACGTGCATTGTTGTTTTCAGTGCAATTTCTTTCTGCATTATACCCAGACCTGCAAATAACCATTCAATAATTAACAAACATCAATTCAACGAGCCAATTCATCCAGACAATTCAAATGCAATCATTCAACATTCATATTCATCAAGAATACTTCAATCATTCTAAGTTTCAAAAGTTTCTGAATGCAAAACAAAGTTTGATAATAAAAAACTAACGTCAAAGTTTGAAAATTTTCTAAGGACAAAACAAAGTTTTTAAATAAAAAACCTAGCTTCTAATGTTTTCAAAAGTTCCTAAATGTCTAATATTCATCATCATAATCATCAAAATCATCATGATCTTCTTCTTGTACAGGTGTGGTCTGGGAAGGTTGCTGAGGTGGGCGTGGCTGCTGGGATGATGATGGGGCGGACTGTCCTTGCTGAGGTATCAATGTCCTGACTAGATTTTCAAGATTGTCAAATCTGGCTAGAAGTGAATCATAAGCCTCTTTACCAACGACATTGTTGTGGTCAAATGTGTCGGAGGTAGATGGTTGATGTCTGAATATGCCTCCTCTTCCAGCATTATAATGGGAGGCAAGTTGTCCTACCCCATACAGTCGTTCTTTCTTTTCTCCCTCGACGACCTCAACCCAACATTGGGTCCTGATCATTTCATCGTTAGCATCTACTCTAGAGTTACCATCAGGAGCAGATCCTCCTTCTGATCTCGCCTGTGTCAATCTCGCAGAAAAATCTTCCTGTTAAATAAGATAGAAATCGTTAATAAAATGAATTTGAAAGTGTGAAATAAAAAAAATAGTACAAAATTGAATGTTGTTAAAAAGTTTACTTACAATGGTCTTGCAAGACCTCTCATCAACATATTCGCCAGTCCCCTTGCGAATATGAGTTTGTGTAAACACCTAATCAACATGAACAGCTCGTCCAAGCTCCGCTGCCTGTAATATTTTAAATAAAACATACGAATGGCATATATATTAATTTCAAAGTACATGATATTATAGAGTTATTGATAAGAAATGAATGCATATTTTTACCATACAAATCACATGTTCATGTGTAGTGATTGATCCTCTAGTATGCAGTACACCACCTTTTTCTGAAGCCCTATTTTTCATATACGAGTGTGCATCCTCATTACTCTTATATGGCATTTTCTATTCTCAATACTTTCACTTAGATAGACAATCTAAACTTAAACTTTTAAACTGAAAAGACACGAAAAACCTACAACCCAAAAATTATCCTAAGGACGGACTACCCTCAAGTTATCTTAAGGATGGACTACCCTCAAGTCATCCTAAGGACAAACTACTCTCAAGTCATCCTAAGGACAAACTGCTTTAATAAAAAAACATGTAACATTTCATTTTAATAGTGTAAAAGTACTAAAAAGAACATAACAAATCTAATATAAAAAATAAATCATTCAAAAAAATAAATATACATTATTATTATTATAATTATCTCAAATATAAGGTTAAATCACTTCCGCAGTCCCTATTTTTGTTGGGTTTTCTCAAATAGGTCACTTTCTTATTTCCCTCCCCCCCCCCCCCCCCCCCCCCCAATTAGGTCCCTAAAAGTGAAAAATTGAAGTAATTGGCTCCTTGTCGTTAAATTGAGTTTGTCGTGGAATATTTTTAATACGTGGCATAAGTAGAGGGTCTTACGTGGAATTTCATTATATGAAACATTTAAAAATTAGGTTTTCTGAAATGTAAAATGAAATTACCAATTAGGGTTCCATTAAAATTGGGATTAAAATTAGGAACGAGAGTGTTCTTCGAGGTTGGACATTGAAGTGCGAATAGGTTTGTTACTCGAGAGGGTATTTGCGAAATTAGGGCTTCGTGGTTAGTGATTGGAGTAATCCTTGCAATCTCAGGCTTCGACGTGAATCGTGAAGTCCTTGAATGTGTATCGCAAGTGCTTGAAGTGGAGTTTCGTGCAAGGTTAGTATATTTAGTATAACTAGGTTTGAATTTATTATTCGGTGTTTTTTGTAGTCATGTGCTCATGCTTTTTGGAATGTAGGGTTGGGGTTGTCCGAAAATGTTATCTGTGGTTATTGCGGTGTGGTCCCCCATGTTCCCCACAGTTAAAGTTGCTTTGTTCTGTCATTATCAGTTGCTATTTGTTTTAATATACAATGTTTTTTGTCGTTTTATGGTTATTTATAGGTGTAGAATATTGTTGATTGTGTTGTCTGTGATGGAGTATGATATAGAGGTGATTATTCACCATGGAGGGAAGTTCGTGAACGAAGGGTGCCTCAAGTATGAACGAGAAACTGATACTTTCAATTTTGACCCTGACTTATGGAGTTACTTTGTTGTAGTGAGTATAGTGAAAGGGCTTGGGTATGATGGGTTCAAGGATTTGTGGTTCTCTGTAGGATGTGGTTTTATGTTAGATAATAGGCTAGAACCATTGTGTGATGACAGAGCAGCCATGCATATGGTGAATTTAGCTAGGTTAATGTTTACCCCTCAGCAAGTGTAACCGAATCGTATCAAGTAATAAACCTGGTAAGACCAAGTATCGTTCTCCCAAAGAACTCACGGCCTAGACAGTTATGTGATTTATTGATTAATTAAGACTTGTGAACAAATTGTTCTAAGTTTCAAATGCAAAAGACTGAAAAGTAAATATGTATGCATATGATGATCAATGGATAAGAAGAAACAAAACATATGAATTGAAATATATGGATGAATATGTTGTTGGGGTTTACCAATTTCATCCTATCCACTCTCTTGTATTTAGGAATTCATCATTCTTTTCATTAATGTTAATGCCACTTTCTAAATTACTTTAAACCCGATGTCTCGACGAAGAAAGCCTAATCATAATCACTAGTTTACAATGTCTTGTCTCCCTAGCAATTAATCATGCATTATAGTGAACAGAAGCTTAAAGGCAACCAACCATCATACTCTTATGTCTAGGTTTGTAATATATTGTTGGGAAAGATTCCCCAGATCTAGATTTCCCCGTATGTGTCCATATTGAGCAAAGAGGAAAAATCCTAACTATTAATGAAAGAAAGCATGTATCATAAATATGATCTTGAAGAGAAAATTCCATACAAGAGAGTTTATAAGGATTTACATTGATTCCCCAACAACAAAATAAATTTAGTTCACCATATTCATGGTGAAACTAGATTAAATACAATGGAAAAGTGAAGGATAAAACCCTAGAAAGTTGAGAAAGGAGCCTTAGCATCCAAAATCCTCCTCCAAGAGATGAAAGAGTTCATTTTTGCTTCGTCCCAGCCAAAGATGACTGACCTAGGTTAACTAAAACCTTATATAGTATTCTAAAAATTACAAAAAAGTAAGCCCGAGCCCAAAAATGTGTCGCTCAGCGATAATAGCGCATGACCAATTCTTCCCCTTAGCGGCATTTCTCCCCTCACCGGTGCCAATGGGTCTTTGAGAGTGTCACTTAGCGGTAATTTGCGCTGAGCGGTACTTGCGGTTTCTCTTCTTTTGCACTTTTTGTGTCCTTTTCTGATTCCATCTCTATCCCTCTTTACTTCTTTCATCAATTTTTGATCTCAAAACCTGCAAAAACAAGGAAATCAAACATAAAACCTGTCCAATTCTCTTATTTCCAACAATTCAACTAAATCATGAGTTCAAGCTAATTTCTAAGTCATAAAGGTTGTAATTGAAGTCAATTTTAAGTATAAAAATAACAGTTTTTCAACTGTTATCACAACCCCAAACTTAGAACTTTGCATGTCCTCAAGAAAATAAGATGTAACTCAATCTTCCACCAATCCATACAATGGTTCACCACATTCAAAAATCCTTCTTTCAAGACAAGTAAATACTCAATTTAACTCATCACCAAGACTTCAATCAAGATATGCACATGCTTTTAGTGTTCACTCAATCACATAATATCCAACAAATGCTATTATCATGAATGATCAATCAACTAAGCAAAGATGTTTTTATGTGTTCATAGAATTTATCCTCGCTAGATAAAGTGTTTCACTCAAACACACAAGTGTATATATTCACTCATTCACTTTACTATCACAATTTCACATGAATCAACTTTTCCTTTCATTTAACTATAACCAAATATACTTACAAGCAAGCATCATCACAAGGACTTTTCAATGCTTTATAATGTGGCTGAGCTAACAATAACAATTGGTTTTTCTGGATCACAAAACCATTGAGTTAAAAGAATCATCTAAACACAACCATTCTTAATTATTCTCAACTTTCTTTTGCATTGAAGTTTTCTTTTCTTTTTCTTTTGCTTTTCACATGCTTAACTTTTTGGCTCAATGCTTTTTATTTTCCCTTTCTATTTTCCAACAACCCCAAACTTGAACATTTATCAATACCAAAATTTTCAACTTAACTCAAGGTAAAGCTTTTCAAAAAGGGTTTTCAAATCATGTTCAAGGCTAAAGGTTCAAAGGATAGAACATGCAGTGTTTTCTTTTGATTGGGTTACAATCATACATTTGCCTGACAAAAGGGTTACCAACAAATGGCCTTGATCATATAATGCAAACAAACAAATTATTCAATCATAGAAAACCTAGGCAAATTCATTCATGCTTTCAGAGTAATAACATTCAACAACAACTCTGGAGCTCAAAATCTCACCTATAAGCTCATTCACATTCCACATACACATCCTGCTTAGCATCATAATCACAATCATAACATCATGCATTTGTTCACAAGGCTTGTGAACCACCTGTATAAGCACATAATGTGCACATTCTCAATCATCAATCAAGATCAAAACATCATCAAGCATTACTCATCACACAATAGTCACAATCAAACCATCATAACAGACAAGTTTCAAATTGAGTACATTAACGCTATTCTAAAAACAGAAGCAAATAAGTTCAATATTACAAAACACTAGGTTGCCTTCCAGTAAGCGCTTGTTTAACATCACGAGCCTGACCCAAAATAGTTCAAGGATCCGCCAACTTCATCACTGTGGATAATTGCTCTACTTCTCCTCCTAAATAATGCTCGAGACTTTGATCGTTCACCACCCAGCTTCTTTGTTGATCACTAGCAGCTGGATTAACTAATTCAATTGCTCCATATGGATGCACATTCTTCACTATGAATGGCCCGGATCATTTTGACTTCAACTTTCCAGGAAACAACTTCAATCTTGAATTGAACAATAGCACCTGCTGTCCTGGATTGAAAATCTTCTTTATCAACTTCCTATCATGATAGAATTTTACCTTTTCTTTGTAGTTTCTGGATGTGTCATATGCATGCAACCGTATCTCTTCAACTTCCAACATTTGCCTTCTACGCTTATTTTGAGTTTCAGAAGGATCAAAATTCAGAAATTTAAGCGCCGATAAGGCTTTGTGCTCCATCTCTACGGGTAAATGACATGCTTTCCCATAGACAAGCTGATAAGGTGATAAACTCATAGATGTCTTCATTGCAGTCATGTATGCCCAGAGAGCATCATCAAGTTTATGTGACCAATCCTTTCTTGATGTAGCAACTATTTTCTCCAATATCCGCTTGATTTCTCTGTTAGATACTTCAGCTTGCCCATTAGTCTGTGGATGATAAGGTGCAGCTACCTTATGTCTCACACCATAATGTTTGAGTACCTTAGATAGCTGATAATTGCAAAAATGAGATCCTCCATCACTAATAAGTACTCTAGGAGTTCCAAAGCGTGCAAAGATTTGCTTCTTTAGAAATTTAATCACAGTGCTTGCATCATTTTTAGGACACGCCAATGCTTCTACCCATTTACTTACATAGTCTACTGCCACCAAATTGTATTCATTGTTGAAAGATGGTGGAAATGGTCCTACAAAATCAATGCCCCAACAATCAAATATTTCAACTTCTAAAATACCCTGTAATGGCATTTCATGACGTCTTGAAATATTTCCAGTTCTTTGACACCTGTCACAATTCATGGCATGATTATGAGCATCTTTAAATAAAGTAGGCCAATAAAATTAATCACGAGTTGGATATTATGAGTTGTATTAAACACGTTTATAACCATTAAACAAAATTAATAATTGGTTCCTCCATTTAATTTTTGTGGCTTATAACAATTACTTCCAAATTTAGTTTTAGTGCACAACTTATCAAGGCATTTCACTGTCATATGTTATTCGGTCTTCTACTAAATATGAATTAGGTCAATAAAAGCAATGCAAATTGCTTCCACTTCTTCTTCAAAAAACAGAACCACAATGTACCAAATTAGACATACCATTTGATCTTATTATTTGCAAATCTTAATTTCATTAAACATCTACAACTAATACAATACATGGCAACACATCTTAATTACATTCAACAACAATACATTCAACTTGCCTACATTACACCTACAACACACATCATGCCTTTCCTATGAACATTGCAATTACAATAATGTTCATTACACATAGAACACTAATAACCTCTATGAACAATTTCATCCATGTTTGAAGGCCCATCACATTCTCTAGATCAACTATCATCTTCTTATCACTTTCATTTTCTTTTCTCTTCACCAACCTCTCATCCTTTGCTTCCAACTTCTCATCACTAACATTTTTGTCAAATCCACCATCACTGCACCATCTAAAGTAATTGCATCCAACATTTTCACTTCCAACCTTATACTTAGGGCAACCACCAGAATTATTTCCCTCGATTCTTACTTGTTTTCGCAGTCCTCAACACAAACTTCTCTCCACAATGACAAATCAGTGATGTGTCGTTCTTGTTAAACCCTCCATCTTCGTGAGAACTGACAGAGCGATATTGCTTTCGACACTAATTGCAAGTGGAAGAGGAACATGAATGACCCATAGACATTCTTGGTCTTGCATCTTCCGCCTTGCATCTTCAACCTTCAAGTGCTTTAACCCACTACTTGCCAATTTTAATCCAAGAAGAACGAACCCTAATTCTCTAATTGCTCATCTTTTGATTCAACCGCCTCTGCATATGCCACATTTTAATTTTCACCACCAAACCCTAATTTTTAAATGTTTCATATAATGAAATTCCAGATAAGACCCTATGTCACGTATTAAAAGTATTCTACGTCAAGCTGACAGGTCATGAGAAAGTTAATCCGTTAATCCAATTTAATAGTAAAGAGTCAATTACTTTAATTTTTTATTTTTAAAAACCCAATTTGGGAAAAAATAGAAAAGGAACTTATTTGAAAAAATTTCAACCAAAATAGAGACTACAGTGGCTTAACTTAAATATAATCATAACACTGAATAAATAAATATATATATATATTTTTTTTTCAGCTAGTCTATGAAGTTCCGAAACGACATGGAGGAATGCTCTCGCAATTCTGACGCATTAAAGACAAGGACACATATAGTCTAGGCTTGCATAACACAATGTCACACACACTTCTTTATGTCAAACAAGACCCTATTGTCGAACGCGTCAGAGAAGATAAGGCCTAGTTGTTAAAATCGCCAGAGCAGACATAACGCAGAGGAAAGAAAGAAAGAAGAGAACGAAAGTAAAGTAACACGAGAATGAAAAAGTTTATTATTTAATAATTTAATAATCTAATTATATTAGTAATTTAATATTTTTATGAAATTTAGATTTTTTTCAATTTAAATTTATATTTAAATATGATTTATTATATTATTATATACTTATTATTATATTGTATTTTTCTCTTTGAGAGCACTTTTATACTTTTATTTTATTTTTAAATTATGGAACATGAAATTACAACTTTAATAACTTGAATTTATTTTTTTAAATAATAAATTAAAGTTTTATTAGGTATAAAAATTATAAAAAAATAAACTAAACTTTTGCTTAAGAAAAAATATTAAATATTAAACTAATTTTAAAAAATATAACATAATATTAAATAGTTTAAGAATTTAATATCACTTTTAAAATATATAATATATTAATTGTAATTAATTTCTGTGACGTGTTTTATTTTTTATATTTAAATAAATTAGTTTCTATTAGTTTAATTTATTTGAATTTTATATTTTATTTTTATTTTTAAGTAAATTTTTTATATTTAATTTATTTTTATTATAAGAAATTGAGGTTCACATAGGAATTATGAATGGATATGAGATTTGAAATTGAACGAAGATTTGAGATTGAGCCAGGATTGGAAATGGTTGGGATTTAGGATTAACACAGAAATGAAATAGGGTTTAGTGCAATTCATTTTGGGTACAAAAAAGGAAGATATAGAGTTTATTGCATATGTACTTTAAGGAAATAGATTACTAACTTGAATTGCTCTCTTAACAAAAATCATATACTGTAAACTAAGTTCGTGTAAACAATTTTAATGTTAGTTTAGCAAACAGTTTTTCTAAAAAGAATTCAAAATTTTAACATCACTCTAATTGATATATTATTTTCACACAATAAAAAAGAGAGTAAAAGTAACTAAGTGTGAGCATCGTTTTAATCAACTCAAATTATTATTTTACATAAATTATGAAAAATACATCGTGTTGTTTTAAATTTCCTTTATCCCACATCAATAGAGTTTTATTTTTTACCGACACTATCTTCTCACGTGTTATTTCAAATATTTTTGTAGTGTAATAATATTTTTTCTTTTTAATAATTATAATGTTTTTTTAATTACATATACTATACTATAATAAAAAAAATGGTTTAAACCCTTATTTGGTCCTCATATTTGTGTGTCAATCTCAAGTAGGTTATCATGTTTTTTTTTGTCTCAATCGGGTCCTTAAACTTGTTAAAATGAGCAAATTAAGCCCTCTCCGTTAATTTATCAGTAACGCCATTTGCATTTGCTTACGTGGTGCAAAGATAATGAACTGAGTTTAAAAATTGAAATAGGTGGATAATAGTTATATGAAAAAAATATATACTTTGGAGAGAATAAGGGAAGTAGTTATTTTGAGTGGGAATTTTTTTAAGTTAAACAGAAAAACTGAAATGGGAATTAGGGATTTCTTGAGTTAGGGATTTTGCTGTGGTGAGTGAGTGTGAGAATTAGGGCTTGGTCGACTTTGCGAAGACGAAGACAATCACGTGGTGGTGGAGGAACGAAATTGAAAGTGGATGTCAGTTAAGGTTAGTATCCTATGTTTTACGCTTTTCGCCTTTACGAATATGTAGTTAGGCTGCTTTGTTTATGCTTTGTTGTGGTCCCGAATTTGTTTCGTTGTGGTCTCGATAGTGGTATGTCTATGCGTTTAGGTTATAGTTGATTTAGTACTGTTATTGTGTGATGGATCCCAAGATTGGTATGGGTTATGGGTCCCGAGATTGGTATGTCACTGTTTGTTGAAATGTGTAGAGCGTTGTGGTCCCAAAAGTGTCTTTATGAATTGTTTAGTAGTTGTGGTGACGTTTTCTGTCTGAGTGTTTCCTTAGTGGGGATGTTAGTTTGTTCCCCTGTGTCGTTGATGTCTGATTGTTTGCTTAGTTAGTAAAGAGTGACAAATAATAATATTTCCCCCCAATGTACAGGTGTTAAAAGCTTGTGGTTGAATTATAATATTGCATGACTGAACATATTAAAGTTATGGTCCATCATTGTGGCCATTTTGTTAGTGATGAGAATGGAAATTTAAAATTTGATGGCGAGATAGCAGAATGGTCTTGTGATCCAGACCTGTGGTGCTATTTTGGAATATTAGCTTAAGTGAAAGACTTGGGTTATATAGACATAAAAGAACTTTGGTACAGTTTAAGAGGTCAGTCAGTAGTGCCAGATAGATTAGACTTATTGACTGATGATAAAGGTGCTATGCATATGCTGAATATAGCAAGGTTAAATGATGAAGTTCATTTGTACGTGGTTCATAATACCATGGAACCACATATAATAGAAATGATTGATTGGGTTGATGGTGATGTTAATGATGAAGTTCTTGTTGCAAGAGAGGTGGAGGGTCAGCCTGATGAAGTTGATGTTGCAAGAGAAGTGCAGGGAGAACCTGAGGGTGAGGTTCATGGTGATGTTGAGGGTCACTGTGAGGATGAGGTTGAGGATGAGGGTGAGGCTGATGTTCAGCCTGAAGTTGGAATAGAAATGGAGGAGGGTCACTGTGAGGCTGAGGTTGAGGCTCAAGTTGGAACAGAATTGGAGGAGGGCGACTGTGAGGGTGAGGTTGAGGGTCAAGTTGGAACAAAATTGGAGGAGGGTGAATGTGAAGTTGCAAAACAAATTGAACATGTGGAGGATGGTCAAGTACATTATGTAGATGAGGTTGAGGTATATGATGTAAATGATTTTGAGTTGGAAGATATAGAAGAGGATGAGATTGAGGATGATCATGTGGCTGCGGAAGAGGCTGGAGATGATGGTGAGGATGATGAGACTGGAGATGATGGTGAGCATGAAGAGGTTGGAGATGATGGTGAACATGAAGAGGCTGGAGCCATGGCAAAAGATAATGTTAAGGGGTCACTCAAGGAATAATATAGAAGAATATATGATTATGCTCATGAACTTCTAAGAACAAATCCAGGTTCAATAGTGTAAATAAAGGTTTAAAATAGTAATGAGGAGTGTATATTCCATAGAATTTATGTATGCTTGAAAGCATGCAAAGATAGCTTCATTAGTTGTAGACCCATCATTGGATTAGATGGATGCTTTTTGAAAGGCAAGTATGGAGGGGAGTTATTAACAGTAGTTGGAAGAGATGGAAATGAACAAATTCTTCCCATTGCATATGCTGTTGTTGAGGTAGAAAACAAAGACTCTTGGACTTGGTTCTTGGAGCTTCTCATTGCAGACCTTGGTGGGGAAGCTGTTTGTGGAGCATGTACATTTATTTCATACCAACAAAAGGTCAGTCACTCATAACAAATGTGCTTTTACAACCTACACAAATAAGTCAACTAACATGAGTATTTGAAATTGTAGGAACTTTTGCCAGCAATTCAAGATCTTCTACTTGGGGTAGACCAAAGATTTTGTGTTAGACATTTGTATTCCAACTTCAGAAAGAAATTTCCTGGAAAAGACCTTAAACGTATGATGTGGAGGGCAGCAACAACCACATATCCACAACTATGAGAGGCTGAAATGAGGAAAATTAAAGAGATAAATGTTGACGCATTTAAATACTTGATTGCAATCCCACCTAGGTATGTAATCACTTTTCTCCAAACCTTATTGTTCTTTTACTGTTATATTTGCTTTGACATTTATATTTATTGACATTTTAATCTCCCAGGTTTTGGTCAAGATCTAGATTCAGTCCTAGATCACAATCTAACACTCTTGTCAACAACATGTGTGAGGGGTTCAATAGTGTGCTAGTTAGTAGTAGGTGTAAGCCACTTATCAATATGTTAGAAGACATTAGGGTTTACATCATGAAGAGATGGGCTACGAACAGGACAAAAATGGGTTTGTATCAAGGTTCTGTGTGCCCTAAGGTTCTCAACAGATTTGAAAAGCAATAATGGTTAACCAGATATTGGTTACCAAAGTAAGTTCACACCCACATTTAATTTCTGATCATCATTAACATGTTGCTAACTGTGTTGTCATATGTTTGCTCATGACAAATGGTCATCACATCAATTATTTGAAGTCTTACACATTTCACAATTTGGGGAGCAATTTGTTGTCAATATTGAAAACAAGGACTGCAGTTGTAGAAAGTGGTTAATAACTGGAATTCCTTGCACTCACTCAATAAATGCAATGAAATTCTTGAATTTAAATGCAGAAGACTACATTGGCCATTGGTTTAGGAAGTCTACTTATGAAGAGACCTACAACACCATCATTTATCCTATTAATGGTCAACTTGTCTGGGACATAACTTCATATCCAGATGTGTTACCCCCAAAGAAGAGGACAATGCCAGGAAGACCAAAGAAAAAACGAAGACTAGAGCCTTGGGAGTTGAAGAAGAATGACACTGAATTAAGAAAGGGTGGGAGCAAAAAAACCTGTGTTGTTTGCAAACAACTTGGACACAACAAAAAATCATGTCCACAACGACCTACAACACAATCTGTGCCTCCACCAGATGTGTCTGCTGACCAACCTACTCAACAAACACAACTCACAATCCCTCCACCAAGAGATGTGCCTATTTCTCAGGAGTCAGCTGAATGTCCTTCTCCAAACCTTATTTAATATGTATTGATGAAGGACCGATGTATTATCAATTTTTTTTTTTGGTGTAATGTGTATTGCTCAAGACATATTTAGTGATGAAGACAATGTAGTAACACTTTTGTTTTGGTCTATGTGTACTTCTTGAAGACATAGTTGGTGTAATTTCTATTGATGAAGTAATATCAGCTTTATTTTCTTATGTTATTGACTGAGTAAGATTGATGAAGTAATGATATCAGGTTTCTTTTGTAATGTTAATATCAGGTTTATTTTGTTATCTCATGCACTGAGTAAGACAAAGTTGATGTCAGGTTTTTTTCTTAAATGATAATGAAATCCACTTTTTATTCATGTTGTCAGCAAATGTTTTTGATGTTTAACAAAGTTGCTTTCTGATGTTACTTTCATTAAGCAAATAAGACAGTATTAAGAAGTCAACTTTATATTTAAAACAGACAGACAACAACATTTCATTCCAAACATCCTTCCAAAAGATCACATTACATTCATATAAACCTACTTTCATCGTACTTTCATCAACCTAGTTTCATCAACATTGATATCACAATTACATTACAAACACATGTAACAAACATCATCCCAGTAAAAGCTTAATCCTTTTCTCCAAAATAACTACACTTTTCTCCAAACACCCAATTCTCAGCTTTTCAACATCTCTTTCTTCCATTTCATCACACTTTGTTCCATCTTCTTCAAACTTCTACCCACTTCTTCATTCCTTGCACTTGCACTACTGTCTTCTAAATTCACCACATTTCGAGAATCAATTACTTCTTCACTACACCACTCAAAAAAGTTACATCTAACGAAATCTTCACTCCCAACCTATGCAACAACAAAACACACTCCTTTGTCAACGAAATCAAAACTCTCACCCTGTGGAAAATCAAAACCATACAATAACTCACAAAAATGCTTCCATTAAACTCACCTTGAAGTTAGGGCAACCCCAGAATCTTTTGCCCTTGTTTTGAGGGGTTCTGGCAACGCGAAAGACTGCAGGCCGACCACAAAAGCAACTGGGTTTTACACCCAACCTGCTCCCACTAGCAGAGCTATGTTCAAAGCCCCAACTCGTGCATTTGCAAGAAGAAGAAGAACCAGGCATTTCGTCACTCCAACAGTGCTTCCACAATTCTTCCTAACGAAAACGGAGATGTTAAACACTTTTGAAATGAGGGTATCTCTAAATATTAAGTTTTGATTCTAACAACATCACACGTGGCAATCTATTCACACCAATCAAATTTAATAAACAATGCCTCGTCAACTAAAACAGATTACACATCAGCAAAGACAAACAGCGTTATTGATAAATTAACAAAGAGAGCTTAATTGACTCATTTTAACAAGTTTAAAAACCGAATTGAGACGGAAAATAACATGATGACCCATTTGAGATTGAAACACAAATATGAAGATCAAATAAGGATTTAAACCTAAAAAGGATTAACCTACAGGTGTCTGACTTTGCGTTAATGTTAAAAAAATTTATCAAAGAAAATTGAGAGAGAGGGATGACTTGGAGAAAACATTCGAAACGATTTGACTGAGAGTAGTTGCTATGAGAACACTATGAATTCAAAAAAAGAATTAAAAAAAAAGGCATTTATGATCAGTGAATGCAATATTGAATGTTATATATACGGGTATATATATATATATATATATATATATATATATATATATGGTTAGTGCTGAATTCACCGACACTAATCTAGCTTGAATACTCAGTGCATTTTATCATCCATCAAAGTTCTTCTCTGAGATGATAACACCGACAGCAACGTCAATGATGAATCCGGTTGGTTTAAGATCGATGATGTTTATGGTATGTGTGGTGTTGCAGGTTGTTCATGGACAGCACCAAATCAGATGCCTTCGAAAGGAGAGGGAAGCACTCCTTCAATTCAAGGCTGCCATTGTCGATCACTACGGCATGCTATCCTCTTGGACCACTCCCCACTGCTGCCAGTGGCAGGGAATTCGCTGCAGCAACCTTACTGCCCACATCCTAAGCCTCGACCTTCCTGGTAAATATCCAAATTTTATTCAGACAGCTTATATAAGCGGAGGTTATATAAGCGGAGAGATACACGACTCGTTAATGGAGTTGCCACAATTAGAGTATTTGAATCTCAGTTCCAATTATTTTCGCAATGAGAAAATTCCAGAGTTTCTTGGTTCTCTTAGAAACTTGAAATACCTTGATCTCTCTTCATCTGCTTTTGGTGGAGAAATTCCAACTGAGTTAGGCTCTCTTTCTCGTTTGAAATACTTAAATCTTGCTAATAATCATCTGAACGGTTCAATCCCTCGTCAGCTTGGAAATCTATCCCGGTTGCAGCATTTTGATCTCAGTGACAATGCTGTTGAAGGAAATATACCACCACAACTTGGAAATCTCTTCCAGTTGCAACATCTTGATCTCAGTGACAATGCTTTTGAAGGAAATATACCACCACAACTTGGAAATCTCTCTCGGTTGCATGAGCTATATCTTGGAGGATATGATATTAATTTATCTCATGAAGGTCAGTGGCTCTCAAATCTCCTTTCTTTAACACATCTTTACATGGACTCTGTATCAAATCTAAATCGTTCTCATACTTGGTTGCAAGTGATTGCGGAGCTACCTGAACTAAGAGAACTAAGTTTAGTTGATTGTAGCCTTTCCGATCATTTCATTCTGTCATCCAAACATTCCAAGTTCAATTTCCCTACTCTCTCTGTCCTTCATCTTTCTCAGAACACCTTCACGTCACCAATGGTATTCGAGTGGGTGTCAAACGTCACTTCCAACCTTGTTGACCTTGACCTTAGTGAGAACCACTTGGAGGGTTTCACATCAAGTGATTTTGGCATGGCCATGAATTTGCTTAGGCATCTTGACATCTCCTCTAATTATTTCAAGGCCAGGGATTTGATATACTTCATGAACATATGCACCTTACATTCTTTAAACCTATATTCAAACAATTTGATAGAAGGTCTTTCATCCATTCTCAGTAATTTGTCCAGTGGTTGCGTTAGACACTCATTGCAAGAATTGGATCTGTCATGGAATCACATCACTGGCACTTTGTCTGACATTTCAGTATTCTCTTCATTGAAAACATTGTTTCTTGATGGAAATTGGTTAAGTGGAACGATATCTGAAGGTGTGAAGTTACCATCTACTTTGGAGCGTTTGTCAATTAGCGCAAATTCCTTTAAAGGTGGAATTCCAAAATCATTTGGAAATGCATGTGCTTTGCGCTCATTCAACATGGGTGCTAATAGCTTGAGTGATGAGCTTCCAATGATAATTGCTCATTTGTCTGGATGTGCTAGATATTCATTGCAAGAATTATGTCTGTATATAAATCAAATAAAAGGCACACTACCTGACTTCTCAACATTCACATCTTTAAAAAGATTATATCTTTATGGCAATAAGCTAAATGGAGAGATTCCTAAATATATTCAATTTCCACCTCATTTGGAGGAACTCCATGTGCATTCAAATTCTTTAAAAGGTGTGCTTAGTGACTACCATTTCACTAACATGTCTAAGTTACATGTATTAGATTTATCAGATAATTATTTGGCCTTGACATTTACCCAAAATTGGGTTCCACTTTTTCAGTTGTTCACCATAAAGTTGAGATCTTGCAAATTAGGTCCAACATTTCCGAAATGGTTGCAGACACAAAATAACTTTTTTTATATTGACATTTCAAATGCTGCAATATCAGATATTGTTCCTAAATGGTTTTGGGCTAAATTACCACTACAAAAAGTGATGACAATGAATATTTCATACAACAATCTACAAGGTATAATTTCAAATGTTTCATCAAAGTATGTTTCTAGGTCCATGTCCCTTCAATCAAATCAATTTGAAGGTTCTATTCCTCCATTTCTACGGAATTCTCAAATTCTTGATTTATCAAAAAATAAATTCTCAGATTCTCATTCTATTTTGTGTGGAGATGGTACCAGCCAAAGTTTATTATATTTAGACCTTTCATACAATCAGTTATTTGGACATATCCCAGATTGTTGGAGACAATTGAACTCATTAGTTTATTTGGATTTGACTCACAATAACTTTTCAGGAAAAATTCCTACTTCAATGGGATCGCTTGTTGAACTTCAAGCATTGTTATTGAGAAACAACAACTTAATAGAAAGAATCCCTTTCACCTTGAGAAATTGCACAATGCTAGTAATGCTTGATATGTCAGACAACAAATTATCAGGATCTATCCCTGATTGGATTGGGACAAAAGAAGAATTGCAAATTTTAAGTTTGAGAAAAAATCAATTCATGGGAAGTTTACCTTTAGAAGTTTGTTGTCTAAGAAACATTCGAGTCTTGGATCTCTCAATAAACAACTTATCTGGAAACATTCCTAAATGCATAAAAAACCTTACTTCAATGGCCAATATAGAACAAATTCATTTTGGAGATCATAGCTATGTGATCAACCATGGCTTTTACAAACTTGACAGGCCATATTATTTGAATGCATTGTTGACATGGAAAGGTTCCAAACAAATGTTCATGGATGAAGGTTTGTCACTTTTAAAATCAATTGATCTCTCAAGCAATCATTTCTCAGAAGAAATTCCTGTAGAAATAGAGACATTATCTGCATTGATTTCATTGAACTTATCAAGAAACAATTTGACTGGAGAAATTCCTCCAAACATTGGAAAGTTAACATCACTTGATTCACTTGATTTATCAAGAAACCGACTTGTTGGTTTAATTCTCCAAGTCTTACTCAAATTTATGGACTTGGTGTGCTAGATTTGTCCCACAATCATTTAACAGGAAAAATTCCAACATGCACACAATTACAAAGTTTTAGTACATCCAGTTATGAAGATAATCTCGATCTTTGTGGATCACCACTTGAGAAATTGTGTTTTGAGAATGGATCAACACAAGGACCAAATGTTGAAGTTCATATAGATGAATATTCGCCTTTCAATAATGATTTATTTGTAAGTATGACATTTGGATTTGTGGTAAGCTTGGGGATGGTATTTGGATCAATCTTATTCAAACGTTCTTGGCGACGTGCCTATATCAATTTCTTGAACAACTCAGAAGACTATATTTATCTCAAAATAGCATTCTTTGCTAGAGTATTTAAGCTTAATAAAGATTAACAGGTAAAAATATTATGAGATGCATATAATTTTGCTATATCTCTGTATAATTTTTCTATATTATATAGGTAAGAATGTCATAAGTTTTGTATATAATTTTCCTATATCTCTGTATATCATACGCACATTAGCATACAATTTTTACAATTCAATATAATGAGTTGTTTTTGAAACTAATGATGTCAAAGACATAAGATTTATTAGGAAATATGGTAACTTGTTTTACTTTCTATTCTATATGGATTAGATCATCCAAGTGTTCTTATATATTTTATATTATTTATTTTTCTTTTATACGATAAAGAAAAAAATTAGCTCGTTAACTAAACCGTGACTTTTGAATGCTGAGTCAATTTAATGTGTATTTACTTTAATCTTTTTTATAATGTCCTGGGCAACCTTTTGCAAATTTTGAAAAGTTTGCATGAGTACAAAATAAAATAAAAATAAAATCATTGATGTTCAATACTTGATAGTCTTATGAAAAAAAAAAGGGTTTCCCTTGTTACAATGAAATCATGTTTTTTATCTAAAGTTTTTTTATTATTATTATTAACCTGATTACTGTTCTTAATACTTGAAATTTTAAACATATCAACTGTATTTGTTTAGTGAATAAGAATAAGAAGTTTATTTATTTTAATGTACCTATTTCGAAAAACTAACATTCTTGGTATTTTATTTTTCAATTTTCAGGCACTTGAAACCCATCCTCTTTGCCGAACTCCGCCTTTGAGCTTGTTAATGCTTGGGCAAGGCAATGGTTTCTTCAAATTCACTTGCCCAAGCATGCTGATAAACTGGTGTTCATGTTTGTATTGTTTGATTTTTTACTTTTAATTACATTAAAAACGTCAATAAGCATTGTGCTTGTAATGAAATATAAATTATCATACATTTTATTAATAATTCACTCACTCAATATTTTTCTTATCGTACCAACTTCGCTCTGACATATTTTTTAGTTAATTACATTTCATATATTTGCCCCGGGAAAGTTTCATCATTTTGACGAGTGCCTTGTTTTCGATTTTATAAATCACTTTTTAGAAAATTTTATATATATAACACAGCGTTTTGACCACCATTTTAAACTTATAGAGATTAAATATTTACTAAAACTAAAAAAGAAAAGTAATCATTTCAAATAAAGACATCTTAAAAATTCAAAATAATATATGGAAAGGAATATATAGAATAAGTTCAGAGTTAAAAACAGAAAGCAAAGTACAGAAATACGTAGCCAAGGATGTGTGAAGGCTAATTTTAATCAGGGTAAGATTTTCTCTTCTCTAATATCTTGACTTGACTCTTCTTTTGGTAGGTTTGTATGCAGATCTAAGCTTGAGTTTTGAACATACACATGAAATCTAAATTAATTAGATCACTTCCTACTAATTTAGATCATAGTGATATGATGAATTTTTAAATCAACACTAGTAGAAAATAACATTCTATAACGATACCTATTATGATAGATGAAAATAATTCGTTATAATAGGTTGACCGGGTGGCAAAATTGTAATAAATTTAAGATATTATAACGTAGTTATACAAATCAGTCCTAAATTATAAAACACAAGAATTAAGGCATCTTTACTTTCAATTTGTTTGAAAAGTTAATAAATAGTTGAATAACATCTTTATATTGAATCCCATATATGTTTGAATAGAGTAGAAATACAATAAATTTATATTCTCATGTTTACCTTTTATTAGACAATTAAAGTTAATTATTGAGTTAAGGTAATTTAAATTTATTCAGCTTGAATTATAGTTGGAATAAAACAAAGTTAATTTATATTTTGAATTAATTGAAATGTCTAATTTTCTGCATATATATAAAATTGATAGATATAAAATTGATAGAACTGATTTGTTGTGATCAAAGAAAGTAGTGTTGGCTTCATCTCCATGCCTTTAGCAGGTTTTACAATGCTATAAAAGTGGTGTAGTCCTTGTAAGATGTGTGTAATCACCTAGCAATATCCTATTATTGGTTCTTTCAGCAATTTGGTCTGGTGTATGACAGTGCAGAACAAAATTTGAATATGTTTGTTGTTGTTGTTGTTGTGTTTTCATGTGCTGCTTGTGCTTCTTGATTTTGCTGTTATTTCACCTTGCTATCCTTTCTATCTCAAGATCAAACAACATGCACTAGTGCAAAAAAGACTTTAGACGTCTATTATTTTGGGCTTTTAACGTCTGATCTCTGTCCAATGTCTATATGGGTGACGTTAATGAGACGTCGGACCCTTAGGTCAGACGTCTTTATAGACGTCGGACTTATATAGGTCTGACGTTTATATAGACGTCCGATCCATACAGGTTAGACGTCTCTGAGGTTGCTCCTGACTCATGGTGCTTCGAGTTTACAACTTTATATTTTAGTTGAAGAGAATGTATTGTACATTTTTTTTATTGGATGGTTTTAAAAACGTAGTGGAGGGAATTGGAGGAGTACAAAACGCAAGAAATCGCCGCCATAGAACGATGCCTAAAGACACGAGAATAACTGCACAAAAACCCAAGGAAAATGCATTTTAATCGGTTCAAATGAAAGATAATGTATCAAAGAGTGATGTAATCGGAGTAAAATTAATTTAAAACGGTGCAAAAGTGAGAAAATGAACTTGAAAAACGTAACCCGTAGAGAGAAAACGCGACGAAGATGATGAACAATAAGTGTGCGTAACGGCTGTCTCGCGTTCACGGTGTTTTAATGCCAAAATTTAGACGTCGGTTCCCCCAATTAACAGACGTCTAAAGTGCTTTAGAAGTAGGAGTGGCGGTATCAGACGTCTAAATAGAGTCAAAAAGTGACTTTTCAAAATTTCTGGATTTAGGGTTTAGACGTCGGTTCCCCAATTAACAGATGTCTAAAGTGCTTCAAAAGTCAGATTGGCGGGATCATACATCTAAATGGAGCCAAAAAGTGACTTTTTAAATTTCTGGATTTAGGGTTTAGACGTCGGTTCCCCAATTAACAGACGTCTAAAGTGCTTCAGAAGTCGGAGTGGCGGGATCAAACGTCTAAATGGAGTCAAAAAGTGACTTTTTAAATTTCTGGATTTAGGGTTTAGATGTCGGTTCCCCCAATTAACAAACGTCTAAAGTGCTTCATAAGTCGGTTCCCTCCATAACAGACGTCTAAATAGAATAAAAAATTATTTTTTTTTACTTTTTCGTTTAGTTTTGGCGTCTATTCGGGGGAGCCAACATATATGAGTATTTAGACGTCGGGCCCTTCTACAACCGACGTCTAAATAGTTGTTTTATTTACGAAAAATGCCACCGGTCATTTTTTACGTTGGATATTCGAGGGTCAGACGTCTAAATGATGACGTTAAAGGTCTTTTTTGCACTAGTGATGACATGTTTTTGTTTTCTTCTTTACATAAAAAATAGCTTCAAGCATAGATGAGTAAACAAAACATGCAACAAGTGCTAAATACTAATATGCACTAGTAAAAAAAATTCAAACTCGCATATTACACTTCGGTTTCACCCAAACCGAAGCGTATCAAAACGCAATGACAATCCTGTAATTCTATTCTGACCACTCTATATGCCTCGGTTTCCAGATATCCACAACCGAAAACCCATACTGCTTTGATTTTTAAGGCTAACAGAAGGTATTAACCCTCTTTCAGCTGTCACGTTTTGAGAGACAGAGGTACTAACTCGGTTATCACCAAAAACCGAGGCCTATAACTCAAGCTTTTCGACTGACACCTTTGCTATACCTTGTTGCTTGGAGAATGTATTTTGACCCTAGAGCTCGGCTTTTGTTTCCTCTACCTAATGCCTATGAGCATTACCAACTTTTGGTGCTTTTTAGTGTGTACTTAGTGCTTACGTACGAGCAATTTATAATTGCTATACATAACAAAAAGGCCACACAAGAAATGTTACTCATATCTTATCTTACACCATACTCTCTCATCAGTTGAACTTTTTTTGGTTAAAATTTATTCAAATTATAGAATTATGTCTCTTACCTCCTATTTATTCAATTTATTTCATCTATTTTAACTTTTAATAAGTTTTAACCAGTAATAAAAAGTTCATACAAGTGTTTTTGTACTAATTTTAACTATATTTAGAATTTTATTTAAATAATTTGTATAATCTTTTCATACAAACTTTTGTTAATAATAATTACATAATTTTACTTTTTTTAATTAAAAAGTATCAAGGAAATTTTATCCTAACAAAAAAAAGTTAAAAACAAATTGGAATATTAAACTTTAATGTTTTATGTTAAAGATATTAAATTTATTCAAATATTTCTCAGGGATGAGAGTATGAGTACTTGGTCGTCTTAAGCTCTTGATCTTCAGACTTAATTTTCTAGGAACGCTAAGAATTGCACGAACTAGGAATTAAGATAGACTTATTGAGCCAAGGGATTGGGTTCTAAGTACTTTAGTGAGTGACGTTAACATTAATGCATAAAGAGGAATTATTATATACATGAGAGGGAACTTGGTGAAATTTAACCCTAACAACATATTCATCTCATATTAAACAACATCCGTTAATCTCTATGTTACTCTACTATTGATCAATTCTGCATTCATATTTTATTTTATGTTTTGGCATCTCAAACCAATGATCTCTTTTATTTTAAGTCTTAATTAATTAATTTATCACACGAGTGTTTAGTGCCGAGAGTCCTCTGAGATACGATACTTGGTCTTACCATTTTATATTACTTGTGCGATTTGGTACACTTGTCAATCCATCAACAACGTTAGGTTAAGCATGGGATAGGTACAAGAGCTTGTTGAGAAAGACGCCCACTCATGGCTTTGATGAAGCAACAGTAGTCCTTCTTTTCCTTGGAGGTCTTGGTTCACAAACAATGTTGATGCTAGATGCCTCAGCTGAAGGTAATTTTAAATGCAAGACTCCAAAGGAAGCCACTGAATTGATTGAAAACATGGCTACTAATGATAATGAGATGCATAATGAGAGAGGAGCTCCAATTCAACAGAAGGGAGTTCTACAATTGCAATCAAATGATGCCTTGCTTGCGCAGAACATAATCATAACTCAACAGTTGGAGAATTTGACTAAAACATTTGCTCAGTTGCCAAAGGATCTAAGAACGTTGCACAGGTTCAACAACAACTTTGTGAACTATGTGGTGGTGATCATATCAATGCTCAATGTGCTTTTCCAGTGGAGGCCATAGAAGATGTCAATTTTATGGTCAATCAATTTCAATACCGCCAAGGGAACTACAACCAAGGGTGGAAACCTTACCCAAGCATGGGTCAAGGTCAGAATGGACAAGCTGGACAAGCAGGACAATTCAATAGACCACAACAGCATCCATCAATATGGCAACAATATCTGCATTGAATGAGAAATCATCAAAGCTTGAAGAAACTCTTCAACAATTTATTCAGGTGACTATCTCAAACCAAACCACTAAAGCTGCAATTAGAAATTTGGAGATACAGGTTGGTCAAATGGCTAAGAACACTAGTAAAAAAACTGGATTTGAAATCGCACAATAGGCTTCGGTTGAGGCGGAACCGAAATCTATAAGAAAGCGGTGGCCTTTTCGTAGTTTAGGTTAACTTTTCTGACCCAGTTTAAGGGGAATCGAGGCATATAGATAATATGACCTCGGTTCAAACCCCACCCGATGCCTAACACCCTGAGAATGCCTCAATCCATCATTGTGTCATTGTGTCACGTCCACGGCAATGGCGTCTCTTCCACCTCCTCAAGATCCCTCAAAACCCCCTCATCATTCGCCCACAACTATCATATCGCCATCGCCCTAATTCCATCCGCCTTATTCCACCTCGACCTTGGTGGCACCCCCGTCGTCGCCATCCTCGACGCCCTCAGCCTCAAACCTGCCGCCTTCTTTGCCGTCTGGTACTCCCTTATCTTCGCCCAGCTCGCCTTCTTCCTCTCCGCCTCCTCCTCCCTCCTCGCCGCCTTCAACTCATCCCTCATCGTGGCTGCCATCGCCTCTTTCCTCTACACCCACACCACCTTTCTCCTCGGCATTTGGTCCTCTCTCCAATTCAAGTGGCTTCTGCTCGAAAACCCTTCCATCGCCGTTGCCCTCGAGCACCTGCTCTTCGCTTGCCTCCCCGTCTCCGCCGCGGCGAAGGGTTTCGTTTGGGGATTTTTGGCCAATTTTCTGCAAGACATTGCTCTGTGCCCATCCCCAACTTTCTACTCCTCCATGCTGCCCCAGCTCTCGCTCAAGACATTGCTCTATGCCACACCGACGGTGGCTTCAACTGCTCTAGATGCGGTGGAGGCGTCGAGGTTGGAGCTTGGAGTGGAGAAGAGAGATGGATACTAGGTTTTGAAGGAACAGTACAAGGGGGCATCAGTCCTCAAGAAAAGTTGAAGCTTGAGAGAGATCCCATGAAGATGTTCATGGAAGGTGGGATTGAGGATCTAGCTAAGATGTCCCTTGAGGAAATTGAGAACTCTAAGCACATTAAGGATGATATTGATGTTAGACTCAAGTGGCTTGGCCTTTTTCATAGGAGAAAGCATCACTGTAAGTTTGACCTTTTCAACTTCCTTTTGCTTTGATTAGTGGAAACAAAGAGTTTGTATGAATTCATTTTTCAGTAAGTAATCCTGAAAGAAAGAAAGCTTGAAAGTATACGCTAGGTCTCAAACTGTGAGGACCAGATAAGTTGTTGATATTTTAAATTAATTGTATTTCAAACTCTGGTGAAGAACAAAATTTAGTTTCAGCACCATTACAAGTGCTTGTACTATTCTATTTGAATCAAAACTAGATTTTAGTCTTAGTAACTTACACAGAGGATGTTCATGAAGTTAATTTAATAAAATATCCTTATTTTTTCTGATATTCTCTTTTCGGTTCACTTGTAGATGGTTTTTCTTTTGTTGATAATTGAAATGTGCTTTTTATTCGTTTATTAACTTTTATTCTTTTGCAGTTTACTCAATTGGGTTACTTCAGCGATAATAATGCTTTCTTTGAAGATTCCAAAATCTATCCAATTAAAGATGTCTCGTCTTTATGGCCAACTCTTTATGGTCAACTATTTTATGTCATCTTCGAGAGCAAGAAGTCTATGGTTCACAGCTAGAATCTCTAGAAGTTAGGTGTTGAATAATTACATTAATATCATTTGCATTAATTTTATTATTTTGTACAATCTGTTTGTGTCATTGGTTTTGCAATTACATGTGTGGAACAAGAGTAAGATGATACTTGCTTATTGCCCTGATTTAGTATTTCAATTGAATTGCTCATCCTAATTTATCAAATTAAGTACATTAGGCCCTAACTCAGCAAGAAAGGATAATGTTGATCTGGAAATTTTGGAGGTCTTACATTCTATGAAACTTTTGTCACTCGATCTTCTTCTCATGAATACAGAATCAAGTAATAATTTTTTTCCATGTTTAGGTTAAACTTGAAGAACTTGAAGCTGACCTCCTTGAGATTAATGCAAATAATGAGAAGTTGAAACACACCCACGATGAGCTATCAGAGTATAAGCTTGTTCAAGAGAAGGTATGCTTTGCTAAGTTCTTTTACTACCACAAATGTCATAATCACTTCTGATAATTTGGTTAACTTTGTTGTTCATCTTTCTGGTGTTTAAACTCTATTTAGAATGTATAAGTGTTAACTTTTGGTATATTATTATGGTTTTTTCCTGTCTACATTTATGCATACTTTTAGTCCTTATTCTTGGGTTTGTTTTCTTTTCTTTTGTTGACTGGATAAGAAAACTGCAACCAAAGTGGTAATGACTTTTTTTGATTTATCATTTCAGGTTGGTGAATTTTTCTCTTCAGCAAAAAGTAAGGTCGTAGCTCAACAGAGAAAGCTTAAAGTCCAGATAATTGTTGAAAGGTCTATTGACAGCCCATTACAATTGGAACAGAGAAAGCTTGAAGTCCAGAAAATTGTTGAGCTCTGTTTTACTTTCATAATAATATGTTGTTTTCATTTCAACTGTACAAATTCACTTCACTATGGAATCAAATTTTGCATAATTTAATTTACAATTACATTTTCATTATTGTATTGGTGAATGTTGCTCCTACAAGGGAATAAAATATTAGTTCCAATATTTTTATAAGGTGGCATGTTACTAGCAGCATGATATTTGGAAAAAGAAAAAAACATCTTCTATTGCCTCGATTCAAATTCAAACCGAGGCATAATTCGTCTCTACTGCCTCGGTTCACCAACAACCGAGGCCAAAAGTCTAGCGAAAAAAAATAGTAAAAAAAGGAACACACTTTACTGTCTTGGTTGCATTTGAACCGAGGCCAAAACATACACCTTTTTGCCTCGGTTCTAAATCGATTGCCTCACGTGTATATACCTCGATTGCAGAATCGGTGCATATATATGAAAATAATCATTGTAGTTTCCCTTTATTGCACTGGTGGAAGCCGGAAGATATGCTTGACAAGAGTTTTGGGGCTAATACTGAGGCTAACCCTAAGGAAGAGTTTAAAGCTATTGTAAGTGCAGATGTTGAGAGGGTGGATGAAAAAGAGAAAGAGTTGGGTTAGAAACAAAAGAAGAAAAAGAAGAGAGAAAAGAGAGAGTGGAGAGAGAAGAAGATATAATAGGTGAGGGTGAGAGAAAAGAGAAAGGCAAGAAGAGTGGAGAGAAAAAATTTGAGAAATATGAAAAAAAATTTCCTTATCCTAAAGGGAGTGAAAAGATTGAAAAAGAGAGACAATATGGGCGCTTTAAAGATATCTTCAGGCAATTGAAGATTACTATACCTTTGAATGAAGCATTGCAACAAATTCCAGCTTATGCAAAGCACATGAAGCAAGTCTCCACAAATAGGAGGTGTCTAGATGAAAAGGGAGATTGTAGTGTTATTGAGAAGAAGCCACTTCCTCCAAAAGTGAAAGATCCAAGAAGTTTTATTATTCCTTGCGTCATTGGGAAGGAGAATATAAGGAAAGCCCTAATTGATTTAGGGTCAAACATTAATCTGATGCCTTTATCTCTACTCAAAAGAATTGGTGATCTTGAAGTCAAACCAACAAAGGTGACTTTGCTAATGGCGGATGGATCTTCCAAGAAACCTTATGGTGTGGTGGAAGATGTGGTGGTTTGCATAGACAAACTAAAATTTCTGGTAGACTTTGTGGTGATGGAGATGAAGGAGGATGAGAAGGTCCCAATTATTCTTTGAAGACCGTTTATGAAAACGGCAAAGGTAATCATCAATGTGGATGATGGAATGATAGTGCTTCAAGACCGAGGAGAAAAGGTGGTCTTTAATGTTTTTAAAGCGGAGCAGCAGATTCAAGAGAAGGAGGCTAGTCATAAAGTTGCATGTAAAGATGCACCATTGACCAGTTCTAAATCTGCAAACCCAGTCGTCAAAGGTAAAAATTGTTTCTTGTCATAGGTTAGGGAAGAAGAAAAAGATGGCAAAGGAAGAAAGGTTCATGATGACTCGAAGGAGGCACAATTCAGACTTGGCGCACCTGTAAGATTCAAGAATAAGTTGTGGGTTGTGAAAGATTTCAAAGAGAATAGAGTGATTGAGATTGAGGCTCCATATTCAAGAAGAGTAAAAAATGTGGACCGGAAGCAGTTGATGAGTTTGTGTGATGAAAGAAAGATGAACACCAACATTGAAGATCGAACTTGAGTTTTATTGGGTCAAGCTAATGACGTTAAAAGAGCGCTTACTGGGAGGCATCCCAGTGATTTGAGAACATTAATTTCTTTGATTTTGTTATTTTGATTATGTAATTTTATAAACTTTGGGACATTGATTTATGTTGTTTTGAGACCTTATGGTATAACATCTACTATGGATGCTAGGTTGGTGAGTATTTACTGAAGGATACTCAAAAGGTACACTTACTAAAGGGTGATGGATTTGCACCTACTGATGGGTGTTGGAGGATTTTGGGTCAGGCTCGTGACGTTAAACAAGTGCTACCTGGGAGGCAACCTAGTTGATTGACTTTATCTTTGTTTATTTGTTTTGATTCTACTTTAGATTAATTATAGGGATTGAAGGTTTGAGTGATGTGAGAAACTAAATGCATTGGGGTAGTGACAGGCATTAGTAAAGGACACCTAGGGCAAGCTAGGAAGAAGAAGAGTAGGTGTTGCAAATGCCGCTCAGCAGCAATTACCGCTGAGCGCGACCGCTACAGATTGGGTGAATTATTTTGTTTTAATTGGGCTCAGCGGGATTTGGCCCACTAGGCCTCTTTTATACCCTAGGGTGTGTTTTGGCCGCCACTCTCAGATTTCACTCTTCCCACACACTCTCAAGCACTCTCCCAAGTGTTCTCTTTATTTTTCCCTTCTTCCCCATTCACAAAAACTCTCTTCCACTCACTTTTGCATAAAGTTTCCATCCAAGTTTAGGGTTTGGTGAGAGCATTGCTGTTAGGGGCTGATTTTTGCACATTCCTAGAGCATTCTTCACTCATCTAGCATCTCCACCCAAGTAAGTATAAGCATTTTACATTCTAGGGTTTTTGAAAGCATGAATTGGTATGAACATGGTTGTCTAAGCATGATTCTTGAGGGATTTTGATTTTAACGCATGATTAGATGAATTAATTGTTGTTTGGACCGATTAAACTGCTTGATTTGGGTCTGGAACTAGGAAAAATGCATGTGGGTGGAGATTAGGAGCACTTTTGCAAGATTTTGAAAAATCTGCAGAATCGCCGCTCAGTGAAAATTTCCCCTGAGCACAATTCTGGTAGAATGGTTTATGTGCTTATTTTACTTGCTAGTTTTGATGCACAGGTTGCGCTGAGGGGTTTTGTTTGCCCTCAAGGGTGATAGGAATGGTTTTAAGGGGTTGTTTGTGGTCTACTAATGCTTAACAGTATGTCTTGTGGTTTTGTTAATTGTGTTTGATGTAGGGATGGCCTCCTCATCGGGTAAGAGAATCAAGACTATAGGATCCAAGAGGAAGGATAAGGAACCATAACGCTATTATGCCAGCAAGTTCCTTTCCCGCAAGCATGAGCACCACTTCAATGTTGTCCAAGATAGGAGGCTCAATGCAAAGGAAAGCTGGGAAGAAGGAAAAATGGTTGTGTTTAGATGATTCACTTAACTCAAGGATTTTGTGTTCCTGAAAAACAAATTTTCTTGTTAGCCCAGCCACATTATAAGCCATAGAAAAGCCCTTGTGATTATACTTGCTTGTGAATGTGTTTGATTGTGGTTAAATGAAAAGCAAAGTTGATTTATGTGACATTGTGATAGTAGAGTAAATGAGTGACCTCTTATACACTTGTGTGTTTGAGTGAAACACTTTATCTGGTGAGGAAAGATTCCATGAGCACATGATTACATCTATGCTTAGTTAATTGATCATTCATGAGAATAGCATTTGTTGGATATTATGTGATTATGTAAACACCAAAGTATGTGTGCATCTTGACTAAACTCTTTGTGATGAGATGATTTGAGTAATTACTTGTCTTGAAAGAAAGAGTTTTGAATGTGGTGAACCATTGTATGGATTGGTGAAAGACTAAGTTACATCTTGTTTGCTTGAGGACAAACAAAGTTCTAAGTTTAGGGTTGTGATAACAGTTGAAAACCTGTTATTTCTATACTTAATTTTGACCTTAAAAACAACCTTTATGACTTAGAAATTAGATTGGAATCATTCTTTTTGTTAAGTTTTGGAAATAAGAGAGTCGGATGGGTTTTATGCTTGGTTTTCCTTGTTTTCGCAGGAATTAAGATGAATTAGATGAAAGCAGTTGAAGTAGTAAGGACTTGGACTCAGGAAAGGAAGTGAAAGTGCACAAAAGAAGATCCGCAGTCACCGCTCAACGCCACTTTTACCGCTGAGTGGCATTCTGAAGTCCCGTAGTCACCGTTGAGGGCCAAAATTGCAGCTGAGCGTCAATTCTGAAGACCCTCACTTACCGCTGAGCGGCAAAAGTGCTGCTGAGCATCATTTATTTGGGTTTGGGCCTATTTTCTGTAATTTTTAGGAAGCTATATAAGGTTTTAGCCGAATTAGGTATCTTTCGACAGAAAGAGGCGAAATCACACTTTCTTCACCCCTTGGAGGAGGATTTTGGATGCTCAAGCTCTATTCTTCAACTTCTAGGGTTCTATCTTTCATTCTTTCATTGTTTTTCATCTAGTTTCACCATGTCTATGGTGAACTAAAGTTTCATTGTTGTTGGAGAACCGATGTAATCCTTTGAAACTCTCATGTATTGAATTGATTCTTTAATTTTATATGCTTTTTTTCATTAATTGTTAGGGTTTTTCTTCTATACTCTATGCATGCTTTGTTTAACTCATTCAATTGCATGATCATTGATGTTATTTGTATGGACACATATAAGTACATCTAGAACTGAGGAAATTCTCCCAAGAGCAATATTGCCTAGACATAGGGATAGGAGAATTGGTTGTCTTTATGCTTCTGTGCGAATGTAATGCATGAATAATTGCTAGGGAGACAAGACATTGTAAACTAGTAATTAAGATTAGGCTTTCTTCACCGAGACATAGGGTTTAAGGTAAATTAGAAAGTGGCATTAACATTAATGAAGAAAGATGAATTCTTGAATACATGAGAATGGATAGGATGAATTGGTAAACCCAACAACATAATCATTCATATTCTACATCAACCGTTTTTTCATCTTTCTCTTCCATTGATCAAAACCTTGCATTCATGTTTACTTATCGTAATTCAACAACAATTTTTTCATTTATAAGACTAATTTAATCAATAAATCACATAACTATTTAGGCTGTGAGTCCTTTGGGAAACGATATTTGGTCTTACCATTTTATTATTACTTGATACAATTCGGTACACTTGCCGAGTGTTAACAGTCTCATGGCTGGATATGTCTTTTTAGAAAGCAACAACAACAGTTTTGCGGATGAGCCTATAGAGGTCAGATATGATAAATTGTTGGATGTTTTTCAGGAACTCCATGTAGAGACAATGAAGCTTCAGTACAAGGTAAATCGATTAAATGGTGAAAAGAAAGATTATGAATACAGAATTAACAACCTTGTTGAAGATAATGATAAATTGAAACTTGATCATGATAATGCTTTACACCCTACTATTAATGTTAAATCTAAAGCTAGAACTGTTGAAAAAGATTCCAAAGATTGTCCTGCTTATTTGGAAAAGATTAAGTATCTAACAAGCACATTGGCAAAATTTGCTCTTGGTAGATCTAACTTAGAAGTTCTAAGATCTCAAAGAAGGGTAATAAATAAGCAAGGAATAGGTTACAAGGCTAAAAGTGAAAAAATTAACTCAAAGAAATATACTGATTTGAGTAAACCTTCTACCGTTTCCTGTTTCTGTTGCAATTCAATTGGTCACACTGTTAGATCTTCTTATTATAAGAAAGGTAGTGTTCCAGAGGGAAAGTTCAAGTGGATTCCCAAAGAACCAACTACTATGACTAACACAAAAGGCCCCAAGTTTATTTGGGTACCTGCTTCCAAACCATTTGATGATTTTGCAGGAAACTAAAATGAGCCGAAGGCGGACAAGGATTAGAGGAAGGATTACAAAGGAAAAATCATAAATCTCTTGAGTATCACATGCGATAACTATTGTTTAATACTGAAATTCATGCATCATTCATAATCTGTGATATGTGTACTGATGTATGTGAATGCTTTATGTTTGTCTGCATTGAAATTGATTGAAAAATGTTTTCCCAATTTTTAACCAATTATACTAGTAATGTAACAGATTAAATTGTTCTTAGTATTTCTCTATTTTTCAAAAGTCTGAGACTGGTTTAAGCTTAAGCGATTCAATAACTAATGAAATCGATTAATATTCATTTATGATTACTGCATATGTGTCACATTGAAATTAATCGCTTGTGTATTTAGGGAAATCAATTGAAATGTTCTTGTCTGAAAATTTGAATTTTTGGGTTTCCCTCCAAGCACAATTCGTAAATCATTAACCCTAAATAAAGAAATTTGTTCTTCACACTTTCTCTGCAACACTTCACTCTCGATCTCTAAGTCTCTCTGTAATTCTGCACAATGGCATCATGTTCTTCATAGAGATTGAGGAAAATCATTCCTCACATGTATGCGAAATTCAATTTCTTCAAGAGAGAAGGATTTTATTTCAGAACTGGCTAAACAGACAAGGATTGAAGAAGTTCGTTGAGATGGCTGACCCTTGGTATCCTCAACTGGTTAGGGTATTCTATTCCAACTTAAAGATTAGTGATGGAACACTATGTTCCAGGGTGAAAGGAGTGGATATTAAATTGACTAAAGAATTTTGGACAACCATTGTTGGGTTTCAACCGGGTGGTGAAAAGTTCCATTTAGGAATTGAAGGATTCCACAAATTCACTGTCTATTAGGGCTGCCTACTAAATCCAAATGAGCCAAGAGATTACTCACACTACAGGACTAGCGGAATGAAGAAGGATGACTGCCTATGCACCTTTATTATTACCTTGATTCTTCTGCCAAGGGACAATAACCATTCAGCCTGACTAGGCACCTGGTATATCTTATAATCGTTTAGAAGAGTCTTCAAATGAAGCTACTTAACGGTTTTACAATTTATTGGAAAAGTAAATAAGCCAATATTTGAAGGGTCAATAGAGTTAAAAGTGTAAGTGTGCAACTTATGGCTTGTAAATTTATTTGGAACGTTCCCAATGGATTTCATTTCAAAATTCTTTTTAGATCTAACATCACTAAATAATTCTTTGCCAAAGAATTATTATCAAGCCAAGAGGTGTGTTTCTAAATTGGGATTTGAAGGTTGATAGCTGCAAAACCAATGGCAAGTGCATTAATCACAGCGTAGCAAGTGATAAATATCATTCTCTCCCAAGGTACTTGCGCAACACTTGATAACTCTCGCAATTCTTAACTCAATTAGACATAAAAATAACAAAAGCACAAGAAACTCTTTTGTATTTTTATCAAATAGTTAGTGTGCAAGGAAATGTAACATAGAGTATTTATAATTTGTTAAGACTAGAGTTCATCCACTTCACTCTCATGCATTCACAAACATTTCAATTCCATATTCAAGTCAAAATCAACTCACAAGTATATTCAAATTCTATCCCTTGTGACTTTGAGCCTATGATAACTTATGAAGTTTCAATCTCTATAATCCTCAACAAGAAACGATACATTAAGTTCAAGAGTCTAATATTACTAATGAATTAAGCTCTATTCCTAGATACAAGTATCATTAGGCATTCAATTTCAAGTGTAGATTTTAAAGATATTTCCCAACACCTCAAGAACCACAAATCAAGCATGGGAACAATCTACATCAAGCATTAAGCATGGAAATTGAATGCTAATATGAATTGGAAAAACATATATCATAAATAGAAAAAAATTACACAAGAATTTCTTGTTTTACAACTACTTTGAACAAATAAAAATAGTCCTCCATGGTGGAGAACTTAGGTTCTACAAATTCAAGAGATAGTGGAAACCAAAGAGAAGATGCAAGCCTCTCTGAAGGTTCATGGCAGTTACTCCATTTTCCAATTGCGTCTCCTCTTCACCTCAACACCTCCAATTTGCAACCCATCTTCCTCTTCAACCCCAAAAGATGGAAAACCACCATGGATGAAGGAGGAAACCCAAGGAGGAGATGGAAAGTTTCTTAGTAATTACCGACAGACACTGATCATCGGTAAATCTAGACAAATTGGTTTGCTGGTATATACCAACGACCAATATCATCAGCCAATGTTTCCTATTATGCTATTACTGATGGATTTTTCCCGTTGGAAACATGCATATTGATAGATTATTGTTGTTACCGACATATACCATATATCGGTAAATCCAATTTTTTTTTTGCAGTGTATAACCAATTAGAGTATTTTGTCTATTTCTAGCATCTAAAAGAGGGATGAAAATTAGTTGAACCATAACATGAAATACAATAAGTGATTAGTACATCCAACATTAAGCATAAACTATTTCATAAAATAAATAAAACAGTACCAATACAAGAGAATTTAGCTTGTCATGGTGGTTGTGAGCAATAGATAATTTGGTGTAACCATACCTATCTTATGCTCTATAATGATATACAATCAACATTATGATGGAATAGGCTAAAATTTTCCTAGATTGGGTTAAAATTCTCTCTAAAATTCTGCTAAAGAGACTCTACAAAAAGCTCTTTAAAAAGGAGGTACAACTTTGTTCTTATAAACTTTGGAGGGTAGTGCTTTGTTGCATACTTGTTGTTGAACAACAAAGTTTTCCCTTCCTTATCGGTTTGTTGGGTTTGCTTTGTGGTCTAATCTTATGACTAATGCTCAACATCTTAGGTAACTTTTCTGAGAAGGAGTCTCCATGGCTCAACTACAAGTCTGGTGCTTAAAGTTTCTTTTTCATGAAGTTTACTCTTCATCAGCAATTATGTCACTTGAATGCCTGACTTAGTTCGATCCAATTTTATAATATTTTCTATCAAATCTTCTTATTTTTCCATAATTCTCTCGTCTAGTGCTCTAATATACAAAACAAACTAAATTGCGATGAACTAATGTAAAGTTATCAATAATCAAAACTAAATAAGTGCCAAAAATCATCTTAATTTTCACTATACACTTGTCAGTAAGAAATTAACACATCTAATTATTTCAAAATTATAAATCGAGCATAAAAATAAACATAAGTTAACACATCTCTAACTATTTCTAAATTATAAAATGGTTTAATCATTTTCGACATTCCTATTTGTGCAGGATCGTCTCAGATAGGTCCTCGTATTCTAAAGTCTCTCAAAGTGGTCCTTAATTTTGAAAATTGAAATCAATTGAGACCTTCCCGTTAAGTTGGCTGGACGACGTTAAAGAAATTGATGTGTGGGTTGCTGAGATGACCAAATGGTACTGACGTGGCACACTACTATTGTTGACCTGGCTTTGTTTTATTTATATATTTAAGGGTTAAATATGTTTTTGATCCCTTAACTTTTAGCGAAAATTGGAATTAGTCCCTCTTCAAAACTTTGGCCTAATTTAGTCCCCAAACTTTAGAAATGTGTGAATTTAGTCCTTTTAACTAAATTTTGTTAGGTTTATTTGATGTTTCAAGTGTGTTTCATAATAGTATTTGAGTTGTTTACACCGTTTGACACATTTTTTCTTTAATGTTCACTGAGAAATGCGTTTAAAACATCAAATAAAGTTAACAAAATTTGGTTAAAAAGACTAAATTGACACATTTCTAAAGTTTGGGGACTAAATTAGTCCAAAGTTTTGAAAAGGGACTAATTCCAATTTTCGCTGAAAGTTAAGGGATCAAAAACATATTTAACCCTATATTTAAAAAAGTTAAGTTTTTAAATCAAAACGCAATGCTTTTAACAATAACAGATTAAAACAACGTTTTAAATCAAAACACAACGTTAAAGCCAATTTGGGATAATTGGGAGAAGCATTGGTATTTGAAGGAATCCCTAAATTTGAAGAAATCCCCAAATTGGCTGACGAGAGCGAGGTTCATCTTCGAGCTTGTTGAGCTTGTTATTTGAGGGTGTTTTGGTTCGACGCAGGTGGGTGGGTGGTGAACGTAGTTGTTCGAAGACGATGTCGAAGGAGCATTCTTGTTGTTCGTCGACATACAATGTGTGGCGGAAGGAGAACCATAATGTGTGTTCACCGATTTGCCACTGTGGACTGAGATGTGCGATGAGAACTGCTAAAACTTTGAAGAATCATGGCAAGCAATTTTGGGGATGCTCAAAGTATAAGGTATGATTTATTTCACGTTTGTATTATGTGGAAGTGTTTCTGAGAAGAGATTGTTGTTTATACAAAATGGTGCTGAAGACGGTGGTTGCAACTACTTCAGATGGTGCAATGATGTTGCGGAAGAGGAAAGGGGCACATGCTTGAAGTGTGAAGGAAACAAAGAAATTTTGGTGCACAGTGAAGAAATGGATAGTAATAGGAAAATTTTAGTTAAGTTTGAGAAATCTTTGTTGGTTGTTGAAAAGTGGATGAAGGTCTTGATATTTTTGGTTTGTCTTTTATGTGTAATAAACACAATTTACATGTCAATGTTGATAACAATAAGCTAATGTCTTGTAACTGTGTTGTACCTTTCTTCCATTTAATGAAATTCAGACTTGTTATTAGTAAAAAATTCAATTGTTGTTATAGAATGTGATGAGTAAAGAATGTTATTATGTTGAAGTTGTTATGTTTTTATGAGTCTATATATTCCTATCATATGAGTTTATATATTGCTATCATACACCTGCGTCATGCATATCTGAGGTGGTTCAATTAATGTAGTTGTGTTGCATTGCTCAAGGTCACTTTTTAAAAAAATCTGCATTGCTCAGGGTCACTTTTTTAAAAAAATCAGCACTGCTCAGGGTCACTTTTTAAAGAAATCTGCATCACCTAATAATAAGGCATATATTGTTTTGATGCCCAAATATGTAGATAAACAAATATACGTGATGCACAACAAAAATATCTGGACCGAGGTGTACAACAAATATAAAACATCAAAATATATACTCATTTCATTGATAACCAGAGGTGAAGAAACCAATATAAAACATCAAAATACAGACTGATAAAAGCATAATGACATTGTCTGAAGATTACAAAACTGTTGTCGAATACAAAAAGAGACAAAAATACCCGACAAGTATTACAATTGTTCAAATGACAGGCATTACAAAATGATATAAAAAGAAACGTTAAATTTGTTCACTTATCCCCTTGAACTACACCTTCATCCTGATTTGATGATGGCATGATTGGTTGAGTTGATGGGTTACTTTGTTGTGTTTGTTGAGAGTTCAAATCAGTTGTCTATTTTGCTTTGGTGCAAGAAGTCCTATTGTGGCCAAGTTCCTTACAAATGCCACATCTTTTCTTTAAACCACCCTTCCTCATTCTTTTGTCATCCTTGACCAACTCTCATTGCTCCAACCTTCGCTTCTTCTTTGGTCTCCCAGGCAATGTTCTTTTTGGTGGAGGGAGGACATCAGCATATGTGGTAATCTCCCACATATTGTTACCATTTATTGGATAGACAATTGAAGAGTATGTTTCTTCATATGTTGACTTCCTAAAGCAACATGGAATGAATTCCTCTGCATCAAGATTTAGGAATTTCATAGCAGCCAAGGAGTGGCAACATGGTATACCAGTGATATCCCACTTCCTGCATGTACACAAATTTTCATCTAAATTTACTACAAACTTGTCACCAGCTTGGGACACATGGCGAACTTCAAAAATCTTGTTGCCTGACCAGCTGTAAAGTCAAAACAATAAACACATTTTAATCATAAACCACTTACACATTTTAAAAGAAATAATAAAACAACAACAACATTTTTACCACGGTATCCAATATTTAGTTACCTGAGACTCCTTCTTTAGTCTAGTCTACCACTTCACATTGTCTTTCATTATCCTGTTCACATTCACCCCCACCAACCTCTGTTTGAATTTCTCCTTCAACAACATCATCAGCCTTCTTTCTTCTGAAACAACAACAGTTTCAGTCATTCCATCACATTGACCTCTCTCACCTTCATTGCCAGCCACCTCACATTGTCTTTCACTATCCTGTTCACATTCACCCCCACCAACCTCTGTTTGAATTTCTCCTTCAAAAACATCATCATCCTCAACTCTTTCTTCTAAAACAACAACACTTTCAGTCATACCCTCACCTTGCTCTTCACGTTGACCCTCAACCATACCCCCACCTTGCTCTTCACATTCACCCTCAACCATACCTACAGGTTAAACTTCTACTTCATTTGTATTCTGAGGAACATATTCTAACATATGTATCACCTTAGGTTCAGAGACATTGTGAACAACAAATAGATGAACCTCACCATTAAGCCTAGTGATAACTCTCCAAATTTGCATTATTTTCTGTGTTTAGAAGATTTTGTTAGTGCATTTTTGTTTTTAATTTCTTAGAATTAGATTAGTTTTATATTTTTTTCTTAATTCTTTAGTTTTATAAAATTTTAGTTAAAAAGAGATTTTTAGGTGTATTTTTTAGCTTTTGTTAATAATTAGGAAATTAGTATTTTTCTGAATTTTAAAATGTTTTGTTTTAATTGCTTAATTTCTCTTCTTTTTCTTAATTGCTGTTTGATATTTTTTTTACAGATTAGGCCAACATTTGGGCCATAATAGAAGTTGATTGAGAGGTGTGGAATGGAAATTGGTCTGCAGCCTTGGAATGATTGGAAAGCAATTGGGCCACGACAATGTAGATGATTCAATTTGAAAGTGGCTGCTGGCAGGATTGGGTTGAAGAGGACAAGCTGCAACTTAAGTGGAACGACGCCGTATTGATGCGTCTTGGCAGCAGCTTCCTAGGGGGTAACTTGCACTCGTGCTTCATTTGGGAAATGGAAAAACAAGCTGGAGCATTTGAAGAAACAAACACCGTGAGCTAGGGCTTAGAGAGAATGAGTGAAGAGAGTTGAAGAGAGGAGCAAATCACTTGCCCGGAGAAGATGACTGGAGTTGACCGTGGAGAAAGAAAGCTGACCAGAGCTGCCCATTATAGAGGATCGAATGGCTGGAAACACAAGCTCGAAGAGAATAAAGAGTGGCCGCTGGATCAAGAACAGGAAGCGTCGTCGAGAAGGTTCCCTTTTTCATTTTTCCTTTGTTTTTTTTTCTTTTCATTCTCCAACCCTATATAAAGGGGTTTTTCACCTTGTAAGCGATACAATTGCACACTTTGAGATACAGTTTTCTGTTCATAGTTCTAAGCTCTGTAGATTAGGGTTCTTTTCCATTTTCTATAAAGTAGGATCCCGTTCTCCTTGCTTTTAGAGCGCATATCACGGTGGTGACAACCGCGGTGATTCTGATTGAGCTTGTATTCGGTACAATTTTTGTAAATTTCTTCTCTCGTTAATAATACAGTTTGTTCTTGATGTTTCATATGTCCAGTATTTTGATATTCTGTTATGTTTCGTGCTTGTGTGTTTCTTGTGTTGTTTCAATGAATAAACGAATTGGACTGTGATTCTTTGCATTCTGTATTTCCTTTTGGAATCAAATGACTCTATTTTGAGCATTCACTTTCGAGATGTCTTCTCGAGCCAAAGATGAGTCCAGTAAATAAAAAATTCATTCAGTTCTGTGTTTTTATTCTTGTTCTTCTATTATTTTTGTATGTGATTTTAGATCTGAATTGAATTTTTATTTGAGATTTGTGAAGGAAAACATCCACATTTCTACATCTGTTTTGGATGTAATATGACTCCATAGTGAGCATGAATTATCAAGAGGTCTTCTTGAGAGATGTTAAGCTTCATAATTGTCAGATTAAATTCAATTTCAGTGTTGTTATATTGTTCTTGTTTTGTTTCAATTCTGATTTCTGCTCTTATTTTCTATTTGATGATATATAGATTAGGTTCAGTTTTAGATTTGTTTTTATTGCGCTGTTTTAGTTTTAGTTTGATTTTCCTTGTGCTGTTAACTGTTAGCATTCACAGGTTAGTTTTAATTGCATTCAGTTCTCATTTTAGTTTAGGTTCTGTTCTGTTATACTTAGATTCTATAGTTTAGTTTAGGTTTTATTTTCTTACATTTTATTTTTCTTCTTTTCTTTTTAAAACAGTTTTAGTTTCTTTACTGTTTTCTTTTAAATTTTCTTTATTTTAATTCCGTTTCCCCACCTGTGAGTTAGTAGTTAGTAAATAAAATACAAGAATTAATTCTACACTTTAAGCTTAATTTTAGCCGAGTCTTTGGATTGATACCTAGGTTGTCCCTATACTTCATTAGTGGGGAAACTTAGTTTGTTCTGTTTTGGCGACAAAAATCAGTTTAACAAATGGCGCCGTTGCCGGGGATTCGGCGAGTTAAGTTTTAGAGTGTTAGGTTAGTCTTTTCTAGTTTATTGCTTCTCTTTGATAGATATTTGCTTGAGTTCTGGATTAGAAATTTTAGAGGTCTGATTGGTGTTCTTCCATTGAGCATTTGGTAAGCATGAATTACTACTCTGCATATGATAAGTGCTCTTTACCTTATAATGCTCAACCACCACAATTTATCTTGTTCTGTGAGCCTTTTAGTGAGTGTCCTTTGCAGCAACCACCTCCCTGTTTTCAACCTTATTGTGAGCAGCCACCCTGGCCTGTGCAACAAGAGTTGTCTCATTGGGACCAGTATGCTGAACCTGAGCAGGAGAATTATCAGTCGCTGCAGCCATGGCAAGATCAATTCTGTGATCAGCAGCAGGGGATTCCAGCATCTGAATTTCAAGGGATAACCAATCAAGTGGCTGAATTAGTATCTGCTATCAACAAGCTGACAGGGAGAGCTGAAGAGGAAGAGGGCACACCTGCTGCCATTGAGTTTCAAGGTTTTGAGAGTCAAATCACTTCAGGCATTGTGAGCTGTACACCACAGTTTTATCAAGATGCAAATCAGTCGTGGCAACCTCAATTTGGTGAATCAGAGCAGCAAGATGTATATTCTCCAGACTGTACGGCACACATCTGGAAGGTGGCAGCACAATTGGCAAGGGAATCAAATGAAGCACAAGCAACGATTGATGATTTGAAGCAACTTTCAACAGCACCGCAACAGTTTGATATGCAGAATGTTGATTTAAACTCTAATTGTTCTGATGAGTTTCATTGTGTTCATAATTCTAGTTGCACTATTTCTCCAGCACTTGATTTAAAATTTGACTTTCATAGTGTTAATATTGATAGTGTTGATTTGAAAGAAATTGTGTCTTCTGGTTGTGATGTTACATCAGAGTTTAATGCTGTTGAATCAAATTCTGATTTTAATAGTGAACCTGCAGAGCATGCTGAATTCATAACTGATAGTTCACTTATTAATATGGGTCTTGGTGCTTATGCACAGGTTGACATTGTGTTTGATGATCTTGCAACAGAAATAAAAGAGGATGTAGACCATGAAAGCAAGAGTGCAGTTGTGGTTAATGAAGTGGAGTGCAAGCTGGCTGAGAATGACTCTGATGAGGTAGTTAGTGAGCAAATAATGAAGGTATATTCTGAACTTAGCATTCCAGTTCATATCTCTGAGGTTCAAGTGAACGTAAATAGCTTTGATTTGTTAGAAATTGAACCAATAAAGCCTGTTATTGATACTGCTGTTTTGATGCCTGCACATACTCATATTTTGGATTCATTCTCTTCTGTAGAGCATATTGAAATATCTATTGTTTTTCTAGATTCTTGTACTGACTTTGAGATTGTTTCAATGGACGATAGTCCTTCTGAAGGTGTTGAGGTAGCCACTGAGTTCACAGATTCTGGTAAGGTTGTCTTTGAGGAAGTAGTTGAGGCTGTCTTTGAACCTAATCTTACCACTGGTATAGCTGAAATACACACTGTTTCCAATATCTTGCACTTTACCTGAGTTGCCTGATACTTCTGAGCATTTTAAACTGCTAGACACAATCTTTGCTGTGCATCATACAAACACACCTACTGATGGGTGTTCTGACTTGAATGCATATGCTCTTGATGATCTGTCGAATGATTATGCTCTTACCTTTGACAATTATGCAAAGTTTGATGATTTAATTGTGCATATTAACCTTGATCTGGATGTTGTAGATGATACATTTAGTGCAGGCACTGATCTTGAGGAGGCTGTGTATACTGAAGATAAAAAGGAAGTCCTGGCTGAGGCAGGAGATGGTCTCAATGAGACTCAAGGACCCTGGAATGCACAGAATCAGCATAAATTGCACGAGGAGATCTGGTTGCTGCAACAAAGTGTTTTGAATGTGAAATATCAGCAGATGCAAGCCTTGAGTGAAGAATTGCAGTTGCTGCAATGGAGAGCTGAGAAGAATGCAGTCAGTGCAATCATGGAAACCTTGCACAGAGGAGCTGAGCTTGGAGAAAAACCAATAAGCCACTTCTTTACCTTTCTTTTCTTTTATAGTAATAAGTTTTTGTTAATACTTTGTATGATAATAGGTAGTATAGTAAATAGTAGAGTAGAAAATATGTTGTTTTTCATAAAAATAGAAAAAATTAACTTTGACTTGTGGCCAATCTGAATAAGTTCTTTTTCTTTGTAGCCTTATAGTTTTAGTTTTCTTTTTCCATTTCTGTTCCTGTACATGTTGTGTTCTATTGCATTTTCTCTTCTGTTCATATACATTTTATACTCTTTTATGTTCAATCTTAGTTCTATTTTTTTTCTGTGTTCTCTTGATTAGTTTTTATGCTCTTTATTAGTTCTGTCTTGTGTATATCCATTTTTAGATCTGTTTTGTGTATATATGTGTTTTTCTCTGCTGTTTTAGAACCTTACCCACTCACACATTGAGGGCAATGTGCCTCTTAAGTGTGGGGGTGGGAAGGTATAGGTTGGTTTAAATTTTTTTTTGATGTATATAGCTTTGTTAGCATCTGTTTTTGAGTAAAATAGGGGTAATTTTTTTCTGAGCTGTTTTTCCTTAGTTTAGGTCTGGTTTAGTTTTAAATACCTAGAGTAGTTTCCCATTCTTGTTTTAGTCTATAAATACCTATTTTTCTTACTGATCTGTTTTAGTTTAGTTTTTAGCTTTGTTGTTAATAGTTCTTTAGGTTTTTACAGTTCATTCATTTTCTGGTTTATGTTGTTTTAGCTTAGGTTCTTTTACTGTTTTTTTTATCTGTTTTAGAACTTCTTTTAGGTACCTTTTCTTTTCTTTTTTCTATTATTTTCTCTTCCTTATGTTAGTTACTTGTTCTGTTTTAAGCTCTTGATTAGTTTCATGCTTTGTTTCAAGTTTTCAATTAGGATTTTCTTCATAATTAGGTTCTATTTTCTTTCTGCTACTGTTTTTAAAATTTTTTCTAAATCTGTTTAGCTTTTTCCTTTTCAATGCTTTGGTTAATCTGTCCTTGTTTAGGTAGCTTATAGGAATAGGTTAGGTTTATCTTCTGTAAATATATTAGGTAGTTTAGGACTGATTCCAGGTTCCTTTTATTTCTCTAACCTTTGTTTCTATTCTTAGGTCCTGTTTTAGTCTTTGCTTAGAATTCCCTTTAGGTTTTTCTTGCTTTAGTTCCTTCTTTCTTTACATTTCGTTTTGATTGTTTAGGTTTTGGTTTAGGTTCATTGCTTTAGGTATTTGATTGCTCTTGCTTTTGCTTATTTCTTTTCCCTGTTATTGTTTCTTTTTGCATAGAATGTTAGTTAGGAGTTGTTGTAGGTCATGGAGTTGTTCTAGTTGTTCTAGTTTGATTTGAGTTCTTTTTGGTTACATTCTGTTCTGTTTTAGTTTGTCTAGGTTGTAAATAGCTTTAGGTAATTTTGTTTAGGTATTTCTAGATTCTATTTCACATTTTACTTAACTTTTTGCTACCTTACTTAACCTCTTAGCTTATTTCTTTAAGATAGATTGCCAATAGTGTCTTTAGCTCTAGATTTGAGTAGATGTAGCTCTAGCAGTAGTTTTTGCAGTTAGTTCAGACTAAATAATCAGTTTTTGCATGATAGAGAGTAGCAATTCCATTTTGACAAATCTTTAACCTGGAGAGTTTTGGGCCAATTTTTTCTTTCTAGTGTGAATGCATGCATGTATAGTAGCCATAGTTCTGATTTTGTATTAATTCTCTTTGAGTGTGCTTGATCTTGGTAGAACTTTAGAGATGATCTAGGCCTTCTTTCTTCTTCCCATTCACATTTCTTTCCATTGTACCCTCATTTGAGCCTTAGCCTTTTTCTTTGCTTTCCATCCATATAAACCTTTCCCCCAATCATACACATAAAACCTTGGAGATTTGTGAGAAGTAGGGAGAATTTAGAACTCAGAAAGCAAAAAAAAAAAAAAAATGAGGCCAGAGGTCAGAGGTGAGATTGAAAAGAAAAGAGCTCTAAAAAGAAAAAAATTTGATCTGAAAAATAGAAGAAAAAGGTCTGGAAAAGAGAAAAAGAGAAAATTGATTGAGAAAAAGACCTGAGAAAAAAAAAAAGAGATTATGGCCAAGAAAAGAATGCAATACCTGCAGTGAGTTCTATTTGTCCTCTTTCACATTTCTCTTATCCATTCCAGTTTCTGCTTTTATTTCCCATACATCTAGCCTTTCCATCCTCCATTACATTACAAGCCATGAAAGTCCTAGTGATCTAGAGTTATCTTGATTCAAGCAGTGTCAATTAGAATTTTTCCAAAGTTGTGAATTGTGGTCTATCATGTTATGTGGAGTGAAACACAGGCTGACCTAAACACTTGAGTGCTTTAAGAGAAACACTTTATCCTGTGAGGTTGAACTTGGGCTGCTACTTCTCTGAATTGTATATTTCTGTTTGTTTTGATTGAATCTAATTGTTGTTTACTTGTTAGAGTTACTGAAACTTAGATTTAGAGTTATTGATTCTGATTGTGCAGTTCTGATTAGAGAAAAATAGCTAGTAGCTGTGTAAATAGCAGAGTTGAGTTTAATTGTGATAGAATTCAGTGTTCCTAGTTATGTGTTTAGTCTTTTCATTTGTAGGTTGAGTCTTTCTTTTCCTTGTTTTTCTTGTTTGTCCCTGCCCAGGAGGGCAGTTGTCTAAGTGTGGGGGTGTGATAACTCTCCAAATTTGCATTATTTTCTGTGTTTAGAAGATTTTGTTAGTGCATTTTTGTTTTTAATTTCTTAGAATTAGATTAGTTTTATATTTTTTTCTTAATTCTTTAGTTTTATAAAATTTTAGTTAAAAAGAGATTTTTAGGTGTATTTTTTAGCTTTTGTTAATAATTAGGAAATTAGTATTTTTCTGAATTTTAAAATGTTTTGTTTTAATTGCTTAATTTCTCTTCTTTTTCTTAATTGCTGTTTGATATTTTTTTACAGATTAGGCCAACATTTGGGCCATAATAGAAGTTGATTGAGAGGTGTGGAATGGAAATTGGTCTGCAGCCTTGGAATGATTGGAAAGCAATTGGGCCACGACAATGTAGATGATTCAATTTGAAAGTGGCTGCTGGCAGGATTGGGTTGAAGAGGACAAGCTGCAACTTAAGTGGAACGACGCCGTATTGATGCGTCTTGGCAGCAGCTTCCTAGGGGGTAACTTGCACTCGTGCTTCATTTGGGAAATGGAAAAACAAGCTGGAGCATTTGAAGAAACAAACACCGTGAGCTAGGGCTTAGAGAGAATGAGTGAAGAGAGTTGAAGAGAGGAGCAAATCACTTGCCCGGAGAAGATGACTGGAGTTGACCGTGGAGAAAGAAAGCTGACCAGAGCTGCCCATTATAGAGGATCGAATGGCTGGAAACACAAGCTCGAAGAGAATAAAGAGTGGCGCTGGATCAAGAACAGGAAGCGTCGTCGAGAAGGTTCCCTTTTTCATTTTTCCTTTGTTTTTTTCTTTTCATTCTCCAACCCTATATAAAGGGGTTTTTCACCTTGTAAGCGATACAATTGCACACTTTGAGATACAGTTTTCTGTTCATAGTTCTAAGCTCTGTAGATTAGGGTTCTTTTCCATTTTCTATAAAGTAGGATCCCGTTCTCCTTGCTTTTAGAGCGCATATCACGGTGTGACAACCGCGGTGATTCTGATTGAGCTTGTATTCGGTACAATTTTTGTAAATTTCTTCTCTCGTTAATAATACAGTTTGTTCTTGATGTTTCATATGTCCAGTATTTTGATATTCTGTTATGTTTCGTGCTTGTGTGTTTCTTGTGTTGTTTCAATGAATAAACGAATTGGACTGTGATTCTTTGCATTCTGTATTTCCTTTTGGAATCAAATGACTCTATTTTGAGCATTCACTTTCGAGATGTCTTCTCGAGCCAAAGATGAGTCCAGTAAAAAAAAATTCATTCAGTTCTGTGTTTTTATTCTTGTTCTTCTATTATTTTTGTATGTGATTTTAGATCTGAATTGAATTTTTATTTGAGATTTGTGAAGGAAAACATCCACATTTCTACATCTGTTTTGGATGTAATATGACTCCATAGTGAGCATGAATTATCAAGAGGTCTTCTTGAGAGATGTTAAGCTTCATAATTGTCAGATTAAATTCAATTTCAGTGTTGTTATATTGTTCTTGTTTTGTTTCAATTCTGATTTCTGCTCTTATTTTCTATTTGATGATATATAGATTAGGTTCAGTTTTAGATTTGTTTTTATTGCGCTGTTTTAGTTTTAGTTTGATTTTCCTTGTGCTGTTAACTGTTAGCATTCACAGGTTAGTTTTAATTGCATTCAGTTCTCATTTTAGTTTAGGTTCTGTTCTGTTATACTTAGATTCTATAGTTTAGTTTAGGTTTTATTTTCTTACATTTTATTTTTCTTCTTTTCTTTTTAAAACAGTTTTAGTTTCTTTACTGTTTTCTTTTAAATTTTCTTTATTTTAATTCCGTTTCCCCACCTGTGAGTTAGTAGTTAGTAAATAAAATACAAGAATTAATTCTACACTTTAAGCTTAATTTTAGCCGAGTCTTTGGATTGATACCTAGGTTGTCCCTATACTTCATTAGTGGGGAAACTTAGTTTGTTCTGGTTTTAGGCGACAAAAATCAGTTTAACACCTAGTTAAGGTAATCATGTGCATGGCTCCTATGTCATCCAACAAAGGCTCCAACATATTTTCCAACACAGAACCACCACCTACGCAGTAAACAACTCCTTAAACCCATCATAACCTAGCCCTTTTACTACACTGACTACAAGGAAAATGCACCACATGTTTGGATCAAACGAAAAACTTGTACTCTCCCCCTCATACTTAAGTTTCCCTTCATTTATGAACTTTCCACCGTGGTGGAAAACAACTTCAAAATTTTCTTCCATGACGTACAACAAAACAATTATATTTTAACCTATAAAGTAATAAGAAAATGACCACAACAGAAAGTATTAACAATATATACAAACCACAACCCACTGAAAAAGACAATCAGACAACACTTTAATAATGGGGGACCACATTGCAATAAAAAACGAAACATTATACAACATGCAACGGTGTGGGAAAACCATAAAAGGACAAAATCATCAAAAAATTCAATCAAAAGCGCATTTACTAACCTGAACACGTGATTCACTTCGAACACTTTTGCCACTACCTTCCACGTGCTTCACTGCCAACAGCTTCCCGATTCCATCGAAATAGCACTGATAGATCACTCAGAAATCTTTAAATGAAACCTATTAAGTCACCAACTATACGAAATAGCCCTGATATACCCTATTATCCCCCAAATTCCAACCACAAAAGCCAACCCTCGACAAAACCCTATTCTCCCAATTATCCCAAATTCCACAACAATGAAATTAAATAAAACTAACGTTGCGTTAATATCTTATTGTAAAATAAAAAAGTTGCGTTTTAATTTAAAAATTTAACTTTTTTAAATTTATAAATAAAACAAAGTTAGGTCAACAACAGTAGTGTGCCACGTCAGTATTATTTGGTCATCTCAGCAACCCACGCATCAATTTCTTTAACGTCGTCTAGCCAACTTAACGGGAAGGTTTCAATTGATTTCAATTTTCAAAATTAAGGACCACCTTGAGAGACTTTAGAATACGAAGACCTATCTAAGATGATCCTGCACTAATAGGGATGTCGAAAATGATTAAACCTTATAAAATACAAGAATTAAGAGAAGGTATCTTTAAAATTGTACTTTCAATTTGTTTCAGAACTTAATAAATAGTGGAATAATATCTTAAGTTTAGATTGAATCCCATATATGTTTGAATAGATAAAAAAATACAATAAAATTATATTCTCATGTTTAACTGTTATAAGACAATGAAAGTTAATTATTTTTTAGTTAAAGTAAAATGGAATTTATTCAGATTGAATTGCTGTTGAAATAAAACCATATTAATTTATATTTTTAATTGATTGAAATGCCTAATTTTCTGCATGTATGATTTATAAAACTGATGACAATTTTAAGTGAATGACAAATTTTCTGCGTGTGATTTATAAAATTGATATCAAAATGTTGAAATAAAAGCTGATTTTAAATTGAAATTTGAAATTTGATTGAATAATTAGCTTTCTTTTATTAAATGGTATATGAAATTTGTACCATATGTGGTTGTATTTCGTTTTCTGTAATGCAACGACCCAATTTTCAAAGTCGTCTTATTTGTTCCGAAGAAATGGTATGAGGGACCATCCCTCGTTTCAATTCCCACATTTATTGTTTGATGTGATGATTGCTCGAGTCTTCTCCAAGTCTTTTATTTACTTATATGCAGCTATCTAAAAAAATAATGTTCACATGAAATAGAATAAACATAATAAAAATAATATATATATATATATTATATATATATATATATATATATATATATTCCTTTTTATTTTAGATACGTAAGATACTGGAATAAATTTTGACACCAAGATACAAGTTTCTAGGTAGTTTGTATCTCCAATGTCAAAAATTTCATCCACCGTCTTTGCCTTATATTCAACTCCTTTTGGTTAAATAAGTACTTCATGCTTTTGTGATTATTGAGCACCATAAAGATAGTGCCGCCAAATCTTCAAGGAAAACACCATCACTGCCAGTTCCAGATCAGGAGTAGAATAGTTCTTCTCATGAACCTTTAGTTGTCTTGAAATGTATGTCACCGCCTTTCTTTCTTGCATGAGCACACAACCTAATCCTTGATGATAAGTGTTACAAAAACCTCAAAATTTTTACTTGGGTCAATGATTACCAAAACTGGTGCACTAGTCAGCCTCTTCTTCAGCTCTAGGAAACTCTTCTTACACTTATCCGTCCAGACAAATGGTTGATTTTTGCTAGTTAGCAGTGTTAAAGGCGCTACTATTCTAGAGAAACTTTCTATAAATCTTTTATAGTAGCCAGCTAAACCCATAAAACTCCTTATTTCTGTTACAGTCTTTAATCTTTCCCACTGTAGCACTGCTTCAACTTTGGTTGGATCCACCGCTATGCCTTGAGATGATATAACATGTCCTAAGAATTTCACCTCTTGCATCCAAAACTCGCATTTTGACATCTTTGCATACAATTTCTTCTCCCTCAAGATCCCAAGTACGGTCCTTAAGTGTTTACCATGTTCTTCTCGAGTCTTGGAATAAATAAGTATGTCATCTATAAAAACTACGACAAACTTATCTAAGAAAGGTCAAAATGTTCTATTCATGAAATGCATGAACAGAGTTGGAGCATTAGTTACGCCAAATGGCATAACTACATACTCGTAGTGCCTGTATCTTGATCTAAAAGTGGTCTTCTGTACATCTTCCGCCTTAACCAAAATTTGATGATATCCAGACCTCAGATCTATCTTTGAAAATACTTGAGTTCCATGAAATTGGTCTAGCAAGTCATCAATCCTAGGTGTAAGACCCATGAAAAATATTTACCTTAATAGTAATAATTTTATTACTAGTAGTAATAAATTTCTTTGTGAATGGAAAATATAATAAGTTTATAAAATGTGGAAAGATTAATAAGAAATTTTGGTAGCTTAATTTGTAAGACTCATGAAAAATATTTATAATAGTAAATTTTAGCATTTTATTAGTAATAATAATTTTAATGGATAGAAAAATGTAAATTTTGGGTATAAAATTATAGTAATTATAGAATGAGAGGTTCAAATTTTCGATAACTTATTTAGGATTTTTTTTAGAAAATTGAATAGTAAAAAGTGAACAGTGAATAGTAAAAAGTGAATAGTGAATAGTGAATAGTGAATAGTAAAAAAAAAAGATAAGAATTTCTTATCATGGAAGGAATTAGAATAAGAATTCCTTAGCATGGAAGAAATTAGGATCAGATTTAATCAAGTGGATGATTAAAATATTATTTTTAAATAATATTAAAATAATAAATAATATTAAAAAATTAATTAATAGTAAAATTTTTTTACCTATAAATAGCCATGGGAGGGAAGGGTATTCTACACCAAGAAAAGAGGAATCAAGTGAGAGCTTGAGAAATAGAGAAGAAAGAATTAGGGAGAAATTTTTAGTTGCAAGAAGAGTAGAGATTCTGAAGAGTTTTCGGGGAAACAAATTCGGAGCAAAAGATTAAGTCTGGAATAGAGGTAGGGGAGCTAACCTTTCTATGCTTTTATATTATGATTTAGTATTGCTTTATTACTATTCATGTCTTGAAATTCTGTGTGAATACTGTTAATGCTTACTGTATATCTATCTATGTTGAAATTCGGTGTAAATATTATATGTTGTTGTTTTGAATCTGTAAATAAGAAATTTGTTAAAAACTAGTTGAGGAACATTTTGGCTAAGGAAAGACTTGGTAATTAAGTTGTTCATTGTGACGCACCTCTCGTTCCCGGAAGTCTACTCGACAAGTTTTTAACTTCAATCCTATTGAACAGATTTTGTACTATTAAATTATTGTGCAATATATCTGGTTGGAATGGAAATGTCTGATGAATTCATGTTACTATGGTGATATGGAATTATGAATTATAATTGTGATGATTGCATTTTATTATATTGCAATTGAATTTATGCGTCTGGACATGATATGAGTATTATGGGGAGATTTTGTAAGGGTATAATGTGAGTTGAGGAATATGAGTATGGTATGAGTCTAGTGGAGAGATTCAGTAATGTTATGGTATTTATGTATATGTTGATGTTGAGGGTCCCGTAGTTGGAGGTTATCCTGATACTCTAATAATCATCCAATCTCAAGTAGAGAAGGATGAATTATGTGGTGAGAGGAGCAGGAGGTCCTGGTCTATGTGCCGGTTTTGGACATAGTGAGGGGACTAACCTGGTGAATGGTATGAAGTATTTTGGAAGTGTATTTGTAAGAAGAAGTAGAAGTCATTACAAGTGCATAACCTCCCGTGACCACTCATCAACGTATCATCCGGATGAGTGTCTATTGGGTATTGTAGTGTTTATTGGGTATTGTGGGACGAGTGTCCAATAGGAATTGTGGTACGATGGTATGAGGGTGTCTGGCATAATTATTATATGATGTTTGTATCGAAGTAATTATGCATGTCTTATAAATGATTTGTTGCATGTTAGCTCACCCTACTTGTTTGTGTTTGTGTATGTGCGATGATCGTATAATTCGTTATACGGGAGCAGATGAAGGAATGTCGTCTGACCCAATGCCGATGAAGAAAGAAATGGAAGAATAAATTAGAAGAATTTGAGTTTTATTTATGAATTTGTAGTTGAAATCTGAGTTTAAAACATATGTATGGATATATATATATATATATATAATATATATATATAATTATATATATATATATATATATATATATATCAACTACAAAATTTCAAGTGTGAGATTACGGGATGTTACCGTAAATGTAATGCTACAATATATAAATTATGCATTATCTAGTGTGAGATTATGGGATGTTACACTAGGTAGAGTGTATTTGTTCTTGATGGTTAGCTTGTTCAATTGTCTGTAGTCGACACACAATCTAGAACTACCATCCTTCTTCTTTACCAGCAATACAGGCGCTCCCCACGGTGACACACTTGGTTAAATAAATTGCTTCTCCAACAATTCTTATATTTGCCTCTTTGGTTCAACCAACTCCGCCCGAGCCATTCGATATGGAGCTATTGATATGGTCCAACTCCAGGTACTAAATCAATGGAGAATTCTACTTCTCGTTGAGGAGGCAATCCTGGTAGTTCTTTTGGGAATACATCACTAAACTCATTATAGGAATATCAAGATTTTGTTCATTTTTCTCAACTTCCACATTAGTCAAGATAATGAAACACGAAGATCCTTCTTTGAATTCCTTTAACACTTGTTGTAATGACAACAACTCCGCTTCTTCAGGATCAGGAAAAATCTACTTCTTCTTACTACAGTCTATAAGGATATATTTGGCAAATAACCAATCCATTCCTAAGATTACATCTAAACCTTGTAGGGGTAAAGATATAAGATGTACTTTGAACCTACATCCTTCCCTAACTATTAGACATTGAGGACACATCCTCGATGTTTTTATCAATTTAGAGGTCAGTGTAGATACCATGAGATCATACTACAACTCTCTCACGGGTAGGTTCAACTTCTAAATAAGAGTTTCAAATAAAAAGGAGTGTGTCGCTCCAAAATCAAACAACACATTCAAGTTTTTACCAGTTATTATACAACATCCAATGATGAGATTACCTGATTTAGCAGCTTCTACTCCCATTAGAGCATAGACCCCTTTAGTAGCTTGTGCCTATCGTCCGTCCTTCTCTATTGAGGCGGTTGTTGAGGTTGAGATGCTTCTCTTCTGCTAGAGGGGCAGTCTCTAGCAAAATGTCTTCTTCTCCGCAAAGAAAACATTTGTTGCGTATAGTAACTTGTGGACAAACGTTTTTCAGATGAGGTCCTTCGCAGACGTAACATCGAATTATTTTCTACTAGGGCTGTTGTTGATGAGAATTCCTCTGAGGTTGCGGTCTTTCATAAGGCCGGATCCTTACATTTTGTGCAGCTCGTGACCCAGATGGTCCTCCTACCTTTTATAACTTCGGTTGAACTTCAATCTCACCTGTTAACCTTTCCACAACTTTGGAATGTTCCACTAAAGCAAAAAAGTCCTTAATAATATTGCTTCCCCAAATAGCTGATACTCTCAGTACGCCAACCTAGTTTCTGATGAACACCTTTTCGCATCAAAAATCTTTTCCATATTTCTTATCCATAGATCAGCCTCGTCTGGACTTGTCTTCCCATTAAAAATAGTTGAACGGTGTTGTAGAATGTTTTCTAAGGTTCATTCCTGAACCCTATGAGGTTAAGCTTCCACAAGCGTGCCATTCTCAACTAGCTGTCTTAAGGCTTCGACATGTTATCTTTGGTTGGCTTCAGAATTCATCCTGGCCGCTTCTAACTGTTGCAGTGTTGTTTCGTGTTGTTGAATTAAAGCAGTGCCCTGTTGTTGAAGAGCAGATGCGATAGACTCCAAAGCTCTTGTAAAGCTAGGCATATTAGAGGTTTCACGGTTGGGTTGTATGCGTGTCATTTCTCTGTTCACACAGATAATTATTGTTATTTTGATTTATAGTGAGTTCGTAGGATAAATCCACAACTCTTAGGCCGTCTTAAGGATGAACCGCTCTAATAACACTAATGTAACACCCCAAATTCTAACACACTAGACATTTCATAAATAATATAAATATCATACAATTTTACAATCATCCATTAAGGATAATGAAAGAGTTCACATTGAGATACATTATTCTTCCAAACCTCACATAAAACACTCATAATTTTTTTTCTAAATGTATTATCTATTGATATGCTGCCTTTTGCTTCACTGATACTGATTCAGATAGCGTTTATAAAAAAATTAACTATTTTGAATTAAAATAAATTGGAATTTATTCTTGAAGCTTAAATTGTAGTTGGAATAATCAAAGTAATTTATGTTTAGAGTTGAATTGAATTTTTAAGTGGAGAGTGATTTTGTATGGGTGATGTTTGAATAGAAAATCAGTTTTAAATGAAATGTGAAATTTGGGAAAAGAATTAGATTTGGTTTATTGAATGGTTAGATTGAGTTGCGGTGGATTGAACATGACATTCTAAAAGTATTTTTGTTTTGTTTGGAGAATAATTAAGTCTTTTTGTTTCTTTTTGTAGAATGTGATATAAGGGACCAATGCGTCTTTTTTGTTTATATATATATATATATATATATATATACATATATATTATATATATATATATATGGGGTTTGCTAACATGCGTACGCCTGTTTTTTAGTTGGTATATTTTAGCAATGTGTACCGGATTTTAGTAGACAAAAATACCCTTATATATTATGGATTCCAAGTTTTAAAGTTAAGGGTATTTTAATAATTTTCATTCTCAAAACTTAAAAAAAAAAAAAAACTCCCAAACCTTTACTCACCTCTCTCATTCCTCTCAATCCTTTCTCTTTCATTTCTCTCAATCCAACCTTTTCTCTGTCATCCTACGGTAGCCCTAATTGAAAAAAATCAGAAACACATGTCTTTAAAATTGTAAAGAGTTGAGTCATTGACATATTCACCTTCAAGGCAAAGGTTCATTCAAGATCTCTTCAATTTCACCATCTTCACTAACCTCTCTAATTTCATCATCTGTATTTGTTGAATCGTCATCTCTAAAAAAACTCTCTAGGCCAATTACCAATCCTTTCGGATGTCATTATGCTTGTGAAAATTAGATAAAATTATATACGACAAAAATTATAAAATGAAAACCCATTATAAAGTCATTTTTTGTAAGAAATTGTTTAACAACTGAGTGTTTCTGATTTTTTTTCCAGGCCAATTACCAATTCCTTTGATGTCATTATGCTTGTGAAAATTACATAAAATTAGACAAGACAAAAATTATAAAATAAAAACTCATTATAAAATCATTTTTTGTAAGAAATTGTTTAACCGCGAGTATTTCTGATTTTTTCGAGGTCAATTACCAATTCCTTTACGCTTGTGAAAATTGGATAAAATTAGATAAGACAAAAATTATAAGATGAAAACTCATTATAAAATCATTATTTTGTAAGATTGTCTAACAGCAAATGTTTCTGATTTTTTCAATTGGGGTTACAGGGTTTCTTTCTTTTTTTTTCTTAAGTTTTGAGAATGAAAATTATTAAAATACCCTTAACCTTAAAACTTAGAATCCATGATATATAAGAATATTTTTGTCTACTAAAACCCGGTACACATTGCTAAAATGTACCAACTGAAAAACAGGCGTACGCGCGTTAGCAAACCCCTATATATATATATATATATATATATATATATATATATATATATATATATATATATATATATATATATATATATTTTTTTCAACATCACACTAAGAAAAATCTAAAACTTAAGTCATAATCTTGGATATAATTAGACGTGATATAAATAAATTTGATAGAGTTAATATAATTTTGGATATCATTTTTACACTAAAAAAGAGCTTAAAATAGAATGGTTGGATTTCTGACCAAAACTTATGGTTTCTTCAATTGAGATTTACAATGAACTATGCAAGTGAATGTTGTGATTGATTTTTGTATGACTATTTTCTATATGTGTGTGATTTATAAAATTGATGAGAATCTTGTACGGGTGATGTTTGAATAGAAAATCAGTTTTAATTGAAATTTGAAATTTGGAAGAAGAATTAGATTTGGTTTATTGAATGGTTAACTTGAATAGAGGTTAACTTGTTTTGTTTGGTATAACGGACCATCTCACTATACACGATTAAGTCTTCTTGTTTGTTTTTGTGGAATGTGATATAAGCGACAATGCACTCAAAAAATTTCTAAAGTTTTTTCTATTTACTTGCATCATGCTATTTAAATAAAATAACGTTCACATAAAATAGTATAAACGTCATTAAAAATCATATGAAAATGAATGTCATTAACAATTGAAATAAATTAATAATGTTTTTTTAATGACTTGTGCAATTCACTTTTATTAAGATTTTTATGTTATATATAAATTGTTTTTCAATATCACACTAAAAAATCGTATCAAAAACATAGTTCAAACTTACACTAAAAAAAAATCTAAAACTTAAGTCATAATCCTTAATTATTAAAAAATGTATTTGTTTATATTTTAGATACAGTAAACTACTTATTTAAATTTTGAAGTCAAGATGCAAATTCTTAGATAATTCTATTAGGTTTTAGACATGATCTAAATAAATTTGATAGAGTTAATATAGTTTTGGATATCATTTTTACACTAAAGAACCTTAAAATATAGAATGGTTGTATTTGTGAGTAAAATTTATGGTCTCTTCGAGATATACAATGAACTATGCCTGTGGATGTTGTGATTTATTTTTGTATATAATTTCTTAATGTATATATCAAAATTGAATTATTGAGACTTAGTAACTTATTTTATTCCACCTTATCTGTGGATTAAGTTAAATTGTGAAGTTTAAAATTAACTCAATCTTATCAAATAGGTTTGTAAAGTGAGTTTTATACCATGAAATATTAAAAAGTGGATTTTAAATCTAATTCAATCTCAAAACACTAACTTGTAATATTAAAAATTTGAGATATCCAACAAACAACACAATCATTTGGTCTGCAATACAAGTATTCCTCTGCTTTTTATAATTCCAAATCTTTTTCTCAAACCATTTTTCTTGATGTTTGCATATAAATATTTTCCGGCTTTCTTATCATCTTATACATTCAAAATTTTCTAGTGACCATGGACT
>NC_142173.1:28021469-28124828 GCF_029865625.1 Vigna umbellata | reverse complement strand
TGTGTAAGATCAAATCTTGGTTAGAGATTTGGGAACGAAATGATAAAGGAAAAATTATAAGGAACTAAAACTAGAGAAATCAAAATAAGAAGTAAGAACAATTTTTTTTGTCCTTTTTGCACGCCATGAAGGGGAAAGAAAACAAAGAGAAAGTTGTGATATTGAATATTCATCTATCATTAATTTCTATTAAGTTGATGCAACTACTTAATGTACAATATTATTGACTTGTTTTCGTATCTGATCTATCAATCTAATCTAGTCCTATGTTGAAGTGCAGCCAGATTTGGTGCTGTTTACAGGCAAGCTTCACTTTACTGCTGATCAACCTATCATACTACAGTGATTTTTCTTAAATGCATTTAAGTGTCTTTACTTCCTCTATGCCTATTTTAATTGTTATGAAAATAGCTGGTGTAGACCTATGAAAAATCGGTGTCCATCTTGAAAATTGAATGCTATGGCATTGATCTGTTTAACTTCTAAATAACCTAGGAGTATGGTTTGCATTAATAGCCAGAGACCTGTACAAATCAGCATGTGCCAAGTTTATGGCCTGTTTATCTTTGTTGTATAACTTATGATTTGTTATGATTAATTTGTTATTTGATTTATCTGTGTATTACTGTTTTCATCCTTTTTCAACTGTCACATTCAATCTTGTTAGGTGATTTTGGTGATGAAAATGTTGAAGTCGTTCAGAGTGTTGCAAATGTTGAATTTTCTAAAGCAGTTATATTGGGAAACCACGATGCCTGGTTCACTAAACAGTTTTCTAAAAGGTGAAGTTTACAAGTTTGTTCCTGGAATCATTCTTTGTGTGTGTTTGTGTACTCTGTGAAAAAAGGTTCATGTTGTTTGATTATTCCATAGGGCTTAATGAAAATTTCATTTGAGAAATAGATAGAAAACTAGGAAAATAAACTTTGAAATTATGTCTACAGTACATCTTTTTTGTCCCACCACCCTGATAACAACATGCAAACACACGCACAAATAATCCCATCCGTCCAATCTTTTTGACAGTAGAAGCTTTGTATTATGTCAAAAGCTTAATTTGTTTGAGTTTGTTTTGTACGCAGTAGGTGGTAGTTGCAAATGCTGATTTCTATTCAAATTGTAAACTAACACTTTGATTCAAATATTAGCCAGGAGAAGGATAAAGTTCAGCTTCAGCTAGAATGGTAAGCTTATCTATAAGTATTTGATTTATTCTGAGAAAATTTTGCTCTGATTTATTAATTTGACTTATGCATTTCAAAATCTTATTAATTTACTTTTGACAAAAGCATATCTGTTATTTCTGTTTATGTGCTTATATAATGCTATAGGTGAATTAACTTGTTCACAGGTTTAACAAAAGAAAATGGGCTATTTCATTTTCCATTATTAAATGTTTAAAATGAGATTTTAAAATATCTATGATGAATTTTTTGTTGTTCCGGAAACGTGTCAATTCTAGAGAAGTTACCAATTACTGAAAGCAAAGTTAACTACTTTAGAGTTCTTGTTGACACCTTTCCCAGATTAATTTTATCCCCAATCTCGATAATTGTAAATTCCATTGAGTTTACTTATTATGCTTTTATTATTTTATGGAGATCCTTAGAAAATTTACTGATAAATGAATCTATCAATATAAATTCAGCCTTGGTGAGGAGCATGTGGCTTATCGACGATCAGACTTCCCTCTAATAAAAGTAAGCGTTGTTGGTGGACGGCCATTTTCTTGTGGGGGTAAACCATTGTCGCAGAAAAAGCTTCTTTCTGCAAGGTGTGTATTGTAATGGAAGTAATCAGACAATTCGATCCTCAAAAGGCTCAAAATGTATTTAGTATTTTCAGCTTTCCACCTTAGTTTTTAATGCCTACAAAAAAGAGTTAAGTTCACCAATCACCATTTTTCTCCCATCACATTATCACCTTGAAAGAATGCTGTACGATCTTTCCAACAGTTACTCATTATTAACTTTTGATGCTCTTAATGTATTTATCTTGCCCAATCTTGTCTTGCCTCGCCTCGCCTCATTTAATTATCCATTATTGTGACAACAGATAATCCACAATAGAAGTAGAGTTAGGTGGTCTTTTATGATTTGTTTAGGAGATCATATATGTTGTGTTTTTTAACTATTACTATAATTCCATGGTAGCTCGAAATCAATTTATCAGTTGAGCTTTGTCATAGATATGGAATTAAAGACATGGATGAGAGTGCTAAGAGAATCCAGAAAGCTGCTCGTGGTACACCGGATGATCATTTTCTTATATTACTTGCACATAACGGGCCCTCAGGTGACACATGGCATTTCAATTTTGTTATCAGCTCTGTTGGTACTGCTTGTCTATCACACCTAATACACATCCTGATGTTTAAATTTTAAATTTGTATAGGCCTTGGTTCTGATTTGAATGATATATGTGGAAAGGACTGGGAATTTGGGGGTAATGGTGATTATGGTGATCCAGGTAATACGTATACTTCATGACTTAAATTTTTATTAAAATATTATCTTTTTGTGGTTTTGGCACTCAGCAATAACGACAACTGTCAAGGCCGTATTCCAGCCTCCACCTCCCGCTTATTATTATTTGAATAACAATCTTTCATTTCATTTCAGATGGTTCTGTATGTTATTCTGAATAATCATTTCCATTTTAGTGGATTTGTACCTTAAGGTGCCACTGAAGAATGATGGAGATAATGCAAACATAACAAAACTGAGATAATACAGTTTTTACCTAGTTTATTATGTTTATATGACAGATCTAGCACACGCCATATCCTTGCTAAAAGAGAATGATCAAGTATCAATTCCCTTGGTTGTATTTGGTCACATGCACAAAGAGCTGGCATATGGCAATGGCTTTAGGAAAATGATTGTGGTTGGCCCTGATAACACCATATACTTAAATGGGGCAATTGTTCCTAGGGTCAAAAGGTTGAATGATGAAGACAAGAGAAGCTTAGACGAGGAAAGTGCTCTTTCCTCATCAGAGGCAAAAGGTACCAGAAGAGCCTTTACTTTAGTTGAGATTTCAGAAGGGAGAGTTGCTAAGATTGCAGAAAGTTGGGTCTCAGTCGTTGAAGATAGGACCACATTAGAAGAAGAGCACATACTATATGAGGTCAGCTAGGATCCTCATCCTCCACATTTAGGCTCCTGCCTCTGTCACACCCATTTTAATGCGTAGATGAATAAAGCCAAGGGTGAAATATACATCGAAGCTGATTCCTTATCCCGATGAATAGTATTTAATTTCATTGTTAATAACTACTATATAGACTACACAAATGGCATATGCTCTTATACTCATTCCTTATCTAGCTGGTGTGATTTATTGCTTGTACCGCACCTCTATTTCATGTGGCAAGTCAAATGTGAAGGGCTCGTGTCAAATTATTTTCTTCCTAGCATAGAGGACTGCACCCCTGTTTGTTTTTGTTGTCCTTGCGCATTTGGATTCATGTTGAATGATATGGGTGGGTCTATTGGATTACACAGGCTGTTCCATTTGCCGTCATGGTGACTAATATTTTTAACCTGGCACTGTCTGCTTGTGGTGCCATTGTATTGTCCAAATTTTACTCCATTTTGCAAGCACTATACACGGATTCTGCAGCTGATAGGTTGGAGTACATTTTCATGTTTTATTTGTGTCTTTTTTTTTTCTGGACCCAATGAAAATTGCAGTGCTTTGGCAGATGGCTGTGATCCCATTTGGTCATGAAATGACTCCCCTGACTTTTAGCTCTAAAGTAAAGGTTAAAGAGGCTGTGATACTGAAGGTTGACCAAACTTTTAATGATTTGATGCAGGCTTGTTTCCTCTTTTCATTAATTTTTTCTCTTTTGATGAGTTAAGAAAAAGTTTCATTCACATGAAAGAAATGACCCATTTCCTAGACTTCCTCGATTAACCTTGCTATTGGTGAATGACATATTCCACGAATACCACTTACAATCATTTACAGGTTCCTTAATTTCTTATATCATTTGTCAGCACTAACAAGCATCTTTCCCTTCTATATAATAATCTCTTTTTTAAGCTTTCCATTCTACAAAAGTATGCAGTAGTAGTATTATTTGGCACTGTCTTTTCTGTTTTGCTTTCTTAAGGTTTGGTGCACCGAATTCCAAGCAGTCTATGGGCTGTTTTTGACTCGTCGGGTTCCTTTACAGCCATTGGATAACAGAAAATAAAGTGAAAAAGAAAGCTTAAAGTAACTCCAAATACTTTTCTTGGTAAAACATTGAGTTGATTCTGACCCTGCTAAAAATTGCTATTAACTTTATTGTAAAATCTGGGGGCACCATTTTATAATTGTGTGGTGAACATGATCAAATACCCCACCCTATTGGCTTTATTTTAGTGTCCATACATAATTTGATAATTTGATAGAGAACTCTGATTCATTGATCTCAACATGTTTCTCTTCATCAATTTTGATATACCATTAACATCATTCCTTCATTTATTAGGATTTCTACTTTTCTTCTCCAGAGGCCCCTCCTCTTAAAGATTAGTCAATTAAGTTTCTCTAGTTTTTCTACCGTAAAGCCAACATTTTGGTCCATTTAATATTTCCATTTCTTTGACAACTCATTTATGTTTTCCAACTTAGCCTAGGGTCTTTCTAGATAGGGTTAAAACTTGCAACTTCCTGGCACCATACTAAATGCGTACTTTACTTTGCTTCCTCATCCTCATAATTAGATTACTGTAATTAAGATTCTGAGTTTGGTACATCATATTTTGTTTCATCAGTTTTAGAGTTGGCACGATAGCCTTTATAGGGACAATCACTAAATTCTATCTCAAGCTTAAGAGAGAAAAATATAGGTCTGCGTATGTCTAACTGTTCCAAGCTTAAATGAATATTAATTGAGGCACAGCTGCATGATTTTCTAGCTATGCACAGTGCATTCGAATCCTTCAATTTTCAAAAAATACTTTAAATGGATGAACATGGTTGAGTAATTGTTGACAAACAAAACCATTCACTTTACCATTCAGCTTTTTGTACCTTTTTGAACATGAACTGCTCATAATAATAATAATAATGCCATAATTTATCAAGGAGTAAATATAGAACATGCTCATTATGTCAAAGCAGTTTCCTAACAGCATGTAGAAAGTTGCCATAAAAAGGATTAGCTTGGTCATTATGAAACAACATATCAAGAATCTGGTCAAATTTTCTTCCTTTTTCTTGGGGATTTTGAAAGTTATCCAATTTCAATAGATAACATTTTTTATAATAAATATTTAAAGTTTGTCCAATAATGCACAACTGAGAAATAATTAACAATCAACTAAAAAACAAATAAATTATTGTCAACTAATCAAAGTACATACATATAGTTGAAAAGTAAAATCCTCATATCTTAAAGATATGTTCAAAGTAAAACCACACTTTTCTGTCTCAAAGCATTAATACATTATTATAAGTTAGTCCATTTAATGAAAGCAACAGATTCAGAGTAAAAAAATTTCTACTTTTTTATAATTTTCGACATTACTGTTACCTAATCTTTCATCTTCACAATTCAACATGACATTGCTGAATCTTTATAAAACAACATGAGAGATCTTAAAATCCATGACCCAGAGGAATCTAAAGAGAGGAGTTCATAATATAATTGAAAAAAAAAAGTGTTTGTGAAGAGAACAAATTGTATATTTCTGAAAAGCAAAAGATAAACATAGAATGTCTACTCTGACATGTTTGACCCCTTCTTCTGTCACAGTTGGCCCTCTTTATTTGAAGATCCTCTGCTACCTTTGACCGAATCTAGACCCTCTATGACTCTGTACTCTTACGTCTTCATCTTTCCATCTTGATCCTCTTGTTAACCACAAATGGCACACTGTTTCAGGGTTAAACAAGCAAACCAACAAACACTATATTTAAATAAATTAATGTAATTATTTAGTGCTACATGTATGTTATTCTTATCTGTTCATAAAAATAAAATAAAAATGTTATACAATTGGAGAATGTTCCAACTATAATTTTTTTTCTGATATACTAACGTAAGCTGTTTTAGAGACTCAAATTTAAGAATTTGTAATGTTCCCAGTTTGTCACAACAATCATGTTAGCTGTTGACACAACTTTGGAAAATAGCTAAAATATATTAACCTGGAGAATGATAGAAAAATGCTGTAATTAATGTATAACAAGGAGCAAAACTGATAAAAATAAAATTTAGTAATATATTACAAATTTAAGATAAGTTAAAAAAATTATATTAGATAAAAGTAAAAAATATATATAAATATATATTAATCTATTAAGATTTTGAATTGAAGATAATAATTTTTTATATAATCTTTTATTAGTGGTTAATCTTTTATATTATTATATCATTAAATAGAAAAAATATATTTTTTATTTAGTCTTATCTCATCTGCATTGTGGTAAATGACATGGACCCAAATTCTTTTTGAATCATAATCTTTGAAGGGTAAGTTTGTCTTTTCATTGCAGTCTCTGGATAAGAGGTTACCTACTTCAGTTAGAGGGCATCATTGTACAGTGCACCAATCAATGTATCATAACACAGTTCATTATGATCATTAGAATACATTTAAAATTTGTAGTAAATTTTCAATTAATGTCTGTTGTCCTGTTTCAAAACAGACTTATAAAATAGTTTTTAAATATCTCCACCCCATCACAAGTGTTTTTAACTTAACCACTGGGACATTATGATTGACATGAATAATAGAAGATATTTAAAAAATTGAAAAAATATTTACTAGATACTCAAGAAAAAATTAATTATATATTAAAGATTTAAAATTTGTTCGGTCTTAAATGAAAAAAAAAAACAAAAAGGGCCATTGTAGTTTTTTTTCATCTTCTCTCTTTCCATTTTCTTATCATCAAAAACTCCTCCTTAACTCATTTCATACATAAAAGTTATGGATTAAAAAGATTAAAATATAGAACCACTTGTACTTGTTGTTTATGGTCTAGAATGAATAATCATCACATGCTTTTTACAAACCATGAATTTTTGAAAAATAAATTATAGAAAGCAGATTAAAAAACAGTAAAAGATGTTTAAGCATTTAAGGAATTAATTGATTTGTTGTGTGATAATTGTATTTGAGATAGGTGAAAGGGTGAGAGAGAGAAGAAAGAAAAGATGAATGGTCCTGCCCAGCAGCACTTCCAGCTCACCCGCTTAGGTCGGATCTATTTTCTGCCACTCTTCACTTTCCTCACATCACAACCCACTCCCAACTTCAACAACACCTTTCCATAACACAACACAACATCCTCTTCATCTTCTTCTTCCTCAAAAAACAACCAATTTTTAAAGACTAAGCTCAAACAAACACACCTTTTGTTTAAAAATTAATTTTTTATAATTTTTTCTCATTCTCACACACAAAATAAGAGAAACAAGAAGTGCCCAGAAAGGCAAATCACCATTACTGTGTTGGGTTCGTTCATGCTCAAGTGGGTTTCCGTTTGCGCGCTCCTACGTTAAATGGGCAATGTGACGGGAACAGTGGCTGCCAAATTCGCGTTTTTCCCGCCAGAGCCACCAACTTACGACGTTTGCCGAGAGGGGGATGGGAGGGTGGTGCTGTCGGGTGTCACAGCCGACAAAAACGTCGACGTTCACATTCTCGACACTAAGGGTGGCAACAAGATCGTTGCCACCTTCTGGAAACACCCTTTTGCCCGCTTCACCTTCTTGTACTCTCACGGTAATGCCGCTGACTTGGGTCAGATGCACGACCTCTTCATCGAGCTCAGAGCTCACCTGCGTGTCAACATCATGAGGTCAACCAAAACCACCGCCTTCTTCTTTGGCCTCTAATTTCTTATATGTTCGTTTTCAATGGAGACATCTTTTTATATCAGTGTCTGTTTAGCTGTTTGGTAGCTGATAAAGATGATAATTATGCTGTGTCTTAATCTTGAGCAAAACTTCTTGGTCTTTTACTCTGTATGTAAGCTCATGCATAGTAATACATGAGCTTGCTTCACTTCCATAAAAGTAAATGTATATTTTAATATTCATTTTGCTTGATTTGACAACTTATGTAATGTTCTATTTCAGAAAACATTTTGGGGTGTGAACATAAGCTCTTTCTGAATTTTGTTTCTACTTTGTTTTATGTTTGCAGTTATGACTATTCAGGATATGGAGCATCTACGGGTAAGGTATGTAATCGCTTGTTTCCTTTTTTTTTTTTTGTGGTGGTTGTTCTTTGTTTCCAAATAAAGTTTCTTGGGGCTTTGATTTATTTCCATATAAGACAGTGTATATGCTTGAAACAAGGTTATAAAAATTCCATTTGAAGTGTTTTTCTGCAAATGATTCTGCTGCTATTCTCAATGATGTTTTTGTTGGTTTTCAACTGTGGCAGCCATCTGAGTTCAACACGTATTACGACATAGAAGCTGTATATCATTGTTTGAAGCGTGAATATGGAATTAAACAAGAAGAATTGATTTTGTACGGTCAATCGGTTGGAAGTGGGCCCACACTGCACTTGGCTTCTAAGTTGCAGAAGTTGAGAGGTGTTGTTCTTCACAGTGCCATACTTTCAGGGATAAGGGTCTTGTACCCTGTCAAGATGACATTTTGGTTTGACATATTTAAAGTGAGTTTTGCCTCTGTGTTCATAATTCTGATGACTCTACTCTAATATTTTCGCTGAGCTTTGTAGTTACAAAATTCTCTTTTAACGTTTCAGAATATAGACAAAATTCGACATGTCAACTGTCCAGTGTTTGTTATACATGTAAGTATCTATTTCCATCCTTGGTTCTCGAATGATTTTCTTTTTCCTTTTCCTGACACTGCCAATGAGTTTGTTCATATGTTTACACATGTTTGTTGTTGCGTTATTGGATCATTATTTCCATCTGGTCTAAGAAACTCTTTGATTATGCTACCCAGTTGGTAAATTCTTTTATCAATTTCTTCAGCTTCTGAAAAGAAATAAAGCAGATTAATTATTGATGCAAAGCGCAATAGATTTTGGAGCAAAATTTGGAACAGCACCAGACAACACTTGATATAACTCCCTATTTTATTTGTATTACTCTATTTTGCATGTTGACTTGAATTTACAAGAGCAATCAGCACTCCCAAGACAGACATAAAATGGGTAAATGATGTTCAATAAGATCTGCATGTTCAACAACTTCATATTCTGATTACATTTTATGATAAGGCTACTAAGAGATGTCAGCATGGATTGTGTTACTTACCAGATTTGTATCCATATATACACTAAATGAAATGTGATTTTTCCAAATTCTTCTTTCATGACGTTTATGATTAATGTTATTTTTTGAGAATGGATTTATGCTGTTTGTTCCCCACTAATATAGAACCTGGAAATACCCTGCACCTGTTGTCCTAACGAGGACCATTACAAAATTTAATAAATATTTGGTATTTCTGCTTTTCCACATATCCCCTTTCTGTTGTTTATATTGATAGAACAGGTAACTCATGATTGGTGTTGAAATAGAAATAAAGACAGTTGAAGAGTAAGAAAATTAGTTATCGTTTAGAACTCATGATTGTTTTCTGCAACTTCTGTGTTACTTAGATCTGCCATAAGTTATTGTTCATGAATTCAGTTCTCCAAAAGTCCATAATCCATACAAAACAGCATAGTTGGCATGGATATTTTAACCTGTAATGGCATCGTTTTGATGAATTAACATAATTAATAGTTTTGTGTCTGCTAATGGGATTCTGTGCAGGGAACAAATGATGATATTGTTGATTGGTCTCACGGCAAGCGATTATGGGAACTGTCAAAGGAAAAATATGATCCCTTGTGGGTAAAGGGTGGTGGTCATTGCAACCTTGAAACATTCCCAGAGTACATCAAATACTTGCGCAAGTTCATAAATGCAATGGAGAAACTCGCACTCACAAAACAGTCAAGCAAACAGCTCTCTCAAAATCCTAGTATTACTGAATCCAGACATAACAAATGCTTAAGATTTGTTTGATAGTTTTGAGGCTTTGGATGTAAGGAATCAGATTCATGGTTTGTTCAATAGTGCCTTAGTTGCCATGCATGCTACTTTGGTTCATGATTTGGCAACTGCTCAGTTAACTAGAATTTAAGGATGTCTAAGACCCTAACCCTACTGAAACATGATGTTTCTGATCCAAATCCTTGTTCTGGATTTCTGCCAAAGTTGTTGAGTTTGTGTACAGACCAAGACCATTCTCTGAAGAAAACAATGCTATTATTTCCACTACTATGTCATTATAATCATCAAATACCTTATCATGTGCTGTCGTAAGGTTTTGAAACCAGTAATATTTTTTATGTACCGTGGAATTTGAAGCCATAGAACATGTAATGCGTGTTCTGTTTTTCTTGGTACATTAGTAGTTTAAAAAACATGTTTAAATATAAGGTACATACATTTCCTACCTATTTTAAGTACTCTGTTTGTCGATTGTTTATCAAAGTACTTGACAGCTAGTGTTTGTCAGTCTCAAATGTAGCACGTTTATTATGAAATTCATAATACGACATAGTCAATCAGTTGTACTTTGGCTTATTAAAAAATGCATATTGCTGGAGAGAATTTGGTATTAAATCATTGACACTGAAGTCACCCATCCTTATACATTAAAGTGGAGTTTATCCTCTTTAAAGTGATTAAGTGTTTTAATATTTTTTTTCCTTATAAAAACACATTTTTTAACTTATTCTCAAAAGTTAAATCATAATTATTTCTAATTAATTATGCATATTCACAATACCTTTATTTTTTCCTCAAATATTTTTAAATTATATATTAATATTAATTTTAAGTACTTTTTTAATATTTTGTCTGTTTCAAATATTGGTAAAGACTTTTTTTTTCTGTTAAGCTAGAACAAAACACAAAAGGAATTAATACTAGCTCTGAGAAGGCTAATTCTTCATGCACCTTCATATATTTCTTCATGCACTCCTACATAAAAGAAATCTCATTTTGTTCATTTTAGACTGTTATTCGGAAAATAAAAATAACTTTTGAATTATCATCCAGAAGCTATTTTTCTCCTTAAAAGAAGACTTTCAAATTATATAATATGAAAGCCAAAAATTACTTACAGGACAATCTGAAAATTAAATAATTTTCAGATTGTACAATTCAAAAATTATTATTTTTTCCTCTCTTTAATTTTTAGAAGTCGTTTTTTACTTTTAAATTATATAAATTTTGGATTTTAAATGTTAAATAACTTCTAAATTGTAAAACTAAAGAAGTTTGTCTTGTCTCCTTATTATTCAGGGTTTTTGTTCAAAACGAATAAGACTAAAATATTCAGAGTTTGTCAGTTTTAGTTTTTCAATTATTGAATCTGATTTTCATTTGTTTTAAAAATAGTCTCTATGATAATTTATTATTGAAGTATGAATAAAAAATAATGATACATGTAGATGAATATTATAACTATTATTATAAGATTATTTAGAAAATCAGTATGTGTTGACATGTTCCTCAGGTTATATTATAAAAGAAAGCCTTTTTCCTTATCAAGAGAGATTCTTCTTAAGAAAGTTTCATATCATATTTTGGATGAAAGCAAGTTTCTTACAACTTTTGTTCAAATCATGATTTACCAGAGGTTAACTAAACTCTATCATTATTATGATTTACTACTAAAGTTAATTTTTGTTAATTTATTCTCACTAATAAATTATTGTTACTTCTTTTTCTACTTTTGAACATACATTCTTACTAAATGTAAATATTATTGGTATATTCATGGAAGAAGTTAATTAAAAGGGATTGACACATAGTTCATCCATAGTGTATAATGGAATCTTTTATCAATATTAGGAGTAAAATAGTAATTTTCTCAATGTTATTTGACTTTTCTCAAGAAATTGGAATGGATGATAGCTATAAGTAACTTAGCAAATTCTCTTTTCTTTATTCACTCCTTTTTGAGACAAACAGAGATGCTATTGTCATTCTTTCCTCATAAAACTTGAACCATACATATGTTAAATAGTAGGTCTTTGTTTGTTTCCAATAAAAAGTTAAATAATTGTTATATGCTCAATTCTTTTCAACAACAGAAGTATGATTGTAAAAAAAAAAAGTACCAATTTTATTGATAAAATCTCAAACCTTAACTCTTCTAAATAATTTTACTTCCTTTAAGATGTTTAAATTAGAAAAAGGAATTACAGTATAAGGTGTGCATATATTATTCTTTTATAAATTTTTTTAATAAATAAAATAATACAAAATAAGCTTTTTTTTAATCTAAAACTAAAAACATTGATATTAAAAAAAGGTAAAAAGAATTAATTTTTAAAATAGAAAATGTGTACAAAATTGAGAAATTTTCTATTATATATTATTGAAATAAGTTAAAATTTAATGTAATTTTTATTGTAATAATTAATTTTTTTTACAAACATTTTTTGTGTGTGCCATAATTATGCATTTATAATATTTTAAATCCTTTTAAAAATAAAATAAGAATAGAAAATGTTTTTAAAACAATTAATTATTACAATAAAAATTACATAAAATTTTAACTTATTTCAATAATATTATTGAAAATAAGTTACAACATCATCCTTACCCTTTTAATTATGTTTGCAAATAAGAAAGTATGTGATAAGGATCTCACATCAGAGGTTGTAGATATATACATTATCAACTATGTTTAAAGGACTCTCTTTATTTGCCCAAAACCACTAAAATGAATAGATGGTGGAATGAATCAGTCTTGATGGTACAAGATAAGATTGACCTTATTTGTCTTTAAATTCTTAATCTCTTCTAAGGGTAGTTGTTTTTTCTTCTTTGAAGAACTATCAATAATAATATACTTTTTTTTTTTTACCAAGCTTGACCTTCATTTTTCCTTTAACCAAAATTTGGGATTCATTATAACTTTGCAATATAAATGTTTAGTATAAACAATACTTTAATGCGATTATCATTTCCATACTTACCTAAAAACCTATTCGTGGGAGCTTAAATAAAATAATACTATTAATCTTTTCAATATAGTTTAAATAATGAATATAAACTTAGCTACTAAGTTTAATGTCAAGCGGACCATATTAAAGTTCATGATCCACACCAAGTAATATATAGTAATGTTTAAAGCTTATTAAAAAAACAGTTTTCATCCTAATAAAAATAAAAATCACTAGTGCAAAAAGGACTTTAGACGTCTGTTATTTTGGGCTTTTAACGTCTAATCTCTGTCCGACGTCTATATGGGTGACGTTAATGAGACGTCGGGCCCTTTAGGTCAGACGTCTCTATAGACGTCCGACCTATATAGGTCCGACGTCTCTATAGACGTCCGACCTATATAGGTCCGACGTCTCTATAGACGTCTGACCTATATAGGTCCGACTTCTATATAGACGTTCGATCCATATAGGTTCGACGTCTCTCAGGTTGTTCCTAACTCATGGTGATTCGAGTTTACAACTTTATATTTTAGTTGAAGAGAATGTATTGTACATTTTTTTTTTATTGGATGGTTTTAAAAACGTAGTGGAGGGAATTGGAGGAGTACAAAACGCAACAAATCACCGCCATAGAACGCCACCATAGAACGCCGCCTAAAGACACGAGAATAACTGCACCAAAACCCAACGAAAACGCATTTTAATCGGTTCAAATGAAAGATAATGCATCAAAGAGTGATGTAATCGGAGTAAAATTAATTTAAAACGGTGCAAAAGTGAGAAAACGAACCTGAAAAGTGTAACCCGTAGAGAGAAAACACGACAAAGATGATGAACAATGAGTGCGCGTAACAACTGTCTCGCGTTCACGGTGTTTTAATGCCAAAATTTAGACGTCGGTTCCCCCAATTAACAGACGTCTAAAGTGCTTCAGAAGTCGGAGTGGCGGGATCAGACGTCTAAATGGAGTCAAAAAGTGACTTTTTAAATTTCTGGATTGAGGGTTTAGACGTCGGTTCCCCCAATTAACAGACGTCTAAAGTATTTCAGAAGTCGGAGTGGCGGGATCAGACGTCTAAATGGAGTCAAAAAGTGACTTTTTAAATTTCTGGATTGAGGGTTTAGACGTCGGTTCCCCCAATAACAGACGTCTAAAGTGCTTCAGAAGTCGGAGTGGCGGGATCAGACGTCTAAATGGAGTCAAAAAGTGACTTTTTAAATTTCTGGATTGAGGGTTTAGACGTCGGTTCCCCCAATAACAGACGTCTAAAGTGCTTCAGAAGTCGGAGTGGCGGGATCAGACGTCTAAATGGAGTCAAAAAGTGACTTTTTAAATTTCTGGATTGAGGGTTTAGACGTCGGTTCCCCCAATAACAGACGTCTAAAGTGCTTCAGAAGTCGGAGTGGCGGGATCAGACGTCTAAATGGAGTCAAAAAGTGACTTTTTAAATTTCTGGATTGAGGGTTTAGACGTCGGTTCCCCCAATAACAGACGTCTAAAGTGCTTCAGAAGTCGGAGTGGCGGGATCAGACGTCTAAATGGAGTCAAAAAGTGACTTTTTAAATTTCTGGATTGAGGGTTTAGACGTCGGTTCCCCCAATAACAGACGTCTAAAGTGCTTCAGAAGTCGGAGTGGCGGGATCAGACGTCTAAATGGAGTCAAAAAGTGACTTTTTAAATTTCTGGATTGAGGGTTTAGACGTCGGTTCCCCCAATAACAGACGTCTAAAGTGCTTCAGAAGTCGGAGTGGCGGGATCAGACGTCTAAATGGAGTCAAAAAGTGACTTTTTAAAGTTCTGGATTGAGGGTTTAGACGTCGGTTCCCCCAATAACAGACGTCTAAAGTGCTTCAGAAGTCGGTTCCCTCCATAACCGACGTCTAAATAGTTGTTTTATTTACGAAAAATGCCACCGGTCATTTTTAATGTTGGATATTCGAGGGTCAGACGTCTAAAGGGTGACGTTAAAGGTCTTTTTTGCACTAGTGAATAAGTTTGAACTTCAAAAAAATGGATTCTCTATTTAACCACGAGGTATACTCAAATTATGAATTTATACCTACTCACCTCTAAAATATTTAAAATATAACTATGATATCTTGTACATTCTTTTTATGAATGTATTAAATTGATAAGTGTTTTGGACGTAGGGTCGAACAATTCAACAAAATACACATTCACAATTTCACTCCTTAACCGTTCAGGTAGTTGTATTCGTTTTTGGTTCAAACTCTCCTTCGTCAACCATTTGAGATACCTGTTAAAGGTATTCCAATGCTTAAGTCAGTAAATAGTCTGGACGGGATCAGAGTAGAGTCTTAAATTCACATTAAATATTCTCTTCTACCTTTTACTTTTGATTTGTATTTATAGTTATAGTTTTTGAGATGAGTCTAAGATTAGTTGAGTTCTACTCACAACCAAATCTCTGCCGATTACATTGATTGATAATTACCCTCTATTCATATGTTGTTAGATGACCTCCGTCTTCATTGTATACAATTTTGGGGGTTGAAGTAAGCTAGGTCGACCGCTCCTCTTCGTGATGAATGGTGATCATGTCATACAGTACAATAACATACAAAAGATAAAGCCTAATCATTTTATTATCTTCTAATTTATCTTTAATATAAAAATCTCAATGTATTTAATTTAAAAAATAAGTGGTCCAAAAATTATATAATAATAATAATTTTAGAGTTGAATAACTTTAATAAGTAGTAATTATTTATTTCTATGATGTTAATATAGCATAATAGGAGAATTTAGAGGTGAATCTTTAGAGGTTGGAAGGATGGAGATCCGACATAGTTAATGGATGATGTTTTGTATGAGAAAAAGGTGGAAATAATGTTAGTGCTCCCCAGCATTTGGAATTTGGTGATGCAATGTCTAATTTATAGAGTGAGAGGCAACATGATGATAATGAGAAAGAAAGGAAGTGGGTTTTAGATTGTCTTCTTCCTAATCTCCTTCTCCACCAATCACACTCTGATACGTCATTCCCCACCTTCTTTTGTTCCATTCCTGTCCTTTCTTCTTTTTTCTTTCTTCTTTTTTCTTTCTTCTTCCATCCAAAATATTTCATTTCTCCCTTCTTATTTCTTCACCTCTAACAAACTCTTAAGTACAAACAATATCTTATGCACCACTCATCCGACTAATATATGCTCTTTCATTTGCCCGACCTAAAGGATTACTACGCTTATTTTTAGTACGATATCAACATGAAATACTGAAATATATTTAAAATATTATTTATTTTGAAATATAAAATTTTATCACAGTTTTAATTTTAAAAGATACTTCAAATAGAAAATTAGCATTTAATCTATTTTAAATTTCAATTCTTATACAGTAAGATAATATATTGATAACTATGCTTATTTTGAGTATGGTATTGTCTATTTTGAATAGTGAAATACACTAAATTCAAGTTAAATGATTTTAATATCAATCATTCTTTCAAAACGGGTAATTTGGCTCGATCCAGGTTAGTCACTTAGTGAATGAATCCAATCTAACTTATTTATTAGCAAACTGAATAAATTTGAACTTGGTTCGACCCATCACGGGTTGGTAGATTAATGGATTGACTCACTGTCTTACTTAATTATAAGTTTTTTTTAATAGTAAAAAAAATTATAATTTTTTTAATTCAAATCTAAATAAATTTCAATCTAAAATAATGTTAACCTTTAAAGATAACTAAAAAGAAGTATCATACAATAATAATAAAAAACAGACACAAAATGCGAACAAATAACTTCGATAGTTTTTGTATTGTTCATTTATAATATTAGAGTCTTGAATTTGAAACAAAATAATAAATAATTAAATTAAATTAGGTGGGTTGGTGAGTCAACTCGGCTCACCATGGGTTCAACCCGGATGAGCTAGATTCTAAGTGAACTGGGTTAAAAACTAATCCGCATAAAAAAATTATATTTTTCCAAACCAAACTCAGCCCGAATCCGTGACGAGTCCTCGCGAGTTACAACTCATTATATATCTAAAATATTGTTGTAAAATATGAAATTTTGTTACAATTTTATTTTTAAAAAACACTTCAAATAATAAAAAAATATTTAAACTATTTTAAATTGCAACTCTTAAAATTGATCGTAATTAAAAATATCTTTTTCCACTCAATCACGTTCTTTGCATAAGTTCATATTATTTGTTTTATATTTCTTCCTTTACTTCAAAATAAATTCATAACATGTAACAGGGTGGCATTGCCACCTTTCATGGTCTCACAGGTTGAAAAAAAATTGATGTACCACAATACGATAGTATGGTACAACTACGAGTCTAAGACTGAAAATGCTTTAATTGACCAAGTCCTCAACTTTTTCTTTTGGAATTTTTAGATATAGATTTGATTTATATTAAAAATCAACAATCAAATTAAATACAGTAGTATGCTTAGAGTTATATTTATCTAAATATTATAACAAATTCATTACTATAACTTCTGACTATATAGTTATATAATTTTACAACAATCTTATAGCAACAAAGGCTAAAAAAGAAGTTAATTTAGTTTAATTTAAAGGTTATATTAAATTAAAAAATATTTGTATAATGGCTTTATATTTAATTTAGTGATTTTTAATAAAAATATACCCAAATTGGCAACTATAGCTAATAGATGATACCTTAGGCCTTGTTCACTTGAGTGGATTTGAGGGAGAATAATTGAGGGGATTTGAGAGGATTTGAAAATAATTTTTTTTGTTATTTATTTGAGTCAATTTGGAGGTAAGTGAGAATGAATTTGAAAGTAAAGTTTGTGAGAATTAGTGTAGGATTTGATTGACGTGACAGATTAAAAAAATTTATTTCCAAATCCAATCTCATTTACCTCCAAATTCACTCAAATAATCAACAAAAAAAATTATTTTCAAATCCTCTCAAATTCCCTCAATTACTCTCTCTCAAATCCATTCAAGTGAACAAGGCCTTAGTCGTGCAATGTCGGATACAATAAAGGAAATTATTTAATTAGAAATAAGAAATTTGTCTTGTATCAATTAGAAGATTTAGTCTTTCAATTGTTTTTGACAGGAAAAGATAGGTGGACCACAAGACCCACGTGGATGCTTCAACTACAATTCGAAACGTAGTGAGAGGTGTTAGGATAGACTCAGTATTCCGATTTTGAAAGAGAAAGATAAAATATATTGGAGTGACATCTTTCTTATCTTTTTATAATTCAAATGAGATATTTTAATTATGTATTCTTAATTTTTAATTTATTCAAATTAAATAAATTTTACCAAAATTTAAGATTCATATTTTAATAATAAATTATTAATTTTAAATAAAATACTATTATACTATTTATTAGCATTTAAAATATAATTTGTATGAAAAAGAAATTAGTTAACCAATATAGATGCAAAATGACGACGCAAAAGACAAAAGACGAGTTCATTAGTTCACCATGATCCAATGTAAACATTCATCAATATCCTCAATTTCAATTGATATAGAATTTATCCTCGTCTTCAAAACAAATATTATAATATATATATAAATTATTGAAAATTCAAGTATAAGTCTAAGTCATATATTTGATAAAAATTGAGAAAGTAGAGCACTATATAAAGATGAAAGACTCATTAACTCATTGCCTTAAGGTTTTGGGTAAAGAGTGGAGTCAATCCCTTATATGATTAGACTTAGTTGACATTGGTGTTTGCGTCTCCTTAGTTGAACTCCCTCTTTGATAGATCCAACGATGATATTAGAGCCGATAGTTTGTCTTGGTGACCGACTCAGACGAGTATAATGATTCCTATATCGAAAGTCTTCCTAGCAAAGGTTATTCATGTAAGCGAATCTTGTTAAGATGCAGTTGGAAAGAACTACTCGTGATTGTGGTTGGTTGGAAGTGCTTCGGAGAATATACCTAGGTGGAAGGGACTCACACTTGAGGGGGAGATTGTTGGAAATTCAAGTGAGTCTAAGTCTTACCTATGAGAAAGTAGAGCATTGTATAAAGATGAAAGACCCATTAACCCGTCGCCTTAAGGTTTTGGATAAATAGTGGTGTCAATCCGTTGACATTAATGTTTATGTCTCTCCAGTTGAACCCCCTCCTTGATAAACCCAACAGAAAAATGTGTCCTATTTATTTTCTTACTATTTTAATATTTATTAATTATTTTTTACAAATAACTAAAAGTCACAATAAATAAATTAGGCACTTTTGTTTTTTTTTCAAGTTAAATATTTGAAAAGAAATTATAATGGTATAAATTTAAAATTAGAGTATTAAATAAAAGATTAGACAACTACACATAAAATTTATTAATTTTAGAAGCATTAATGTAACAAAATTGATAAAGTTAAAAAATACTTTTAAAAAATTATAACAAAATAACCCTTTAAAAATATTTCAAATTTTTATTTACTTCCTTTTTCTAAATTCTAATGAAAATATATTTTTGATATACTAATAAATTTTATAACACACCATTTGAACAAAATGATACAGAGAAAAATGATTAAACTAATAATAGATTGAATTTAAATATAAATATTTGATATTTTGATGATAATTAAGATTTATAACAATATACATATAATTATATAAAAAATCACAAAAAATAGTGTTATACATGATAAAAATAAATAATAAATATAAATATTAAAAAGATAAAATGTATGTATGCATTAAGAGTGATCTAATAACCATTGAATGAAATAAAAAAAAGAATTGTATGATTAAGAGTATAATAAGATGAAAAGTATTCATCTTAAAAAGAAAAAAAAATATCAATGGTATCAAAGTTCTATAAAGTGGTCAGTTTAAACTCTCGTAACAACAACAATATAACCCAACAACACCGCAACCATGACAGGAGAAATATATTATGAAAGAGATTCACTGCTTTTGTGTGATGATTGTTGAAAATAATCCAAATGAGTTTAAATTTCACGTAGAAATGAAAAAATCACATATAACATTCTTCCCCTAATTTAAAAATTAAAAAAAAAAACACTTAGAAATATAAATAGCTTTATAAATATTAAATTAGTCAAACGATTGAAATTTACTTAAAATTATTATTCAACATTTTCGTATAAAAAAATCACAATAAATAAAAATATAAAAATAATTAAATTTGAGACCTAAAAGTGGTTTGAATATAATTATAAAAGAGAAAAAATATTTAATCAAAATTGTGATAAAAGAAAATACCATAGATATTTATATTTGTGATGTGTGTCTTGTGGAATTCATTTTTCGAAGTTTCTGTAAGTGATGACTAAACCAGATCTTTCATTAATTTGTGTATATTTATGTTCATTTCTCTTCTCAGAATCTAATATGATATCAAGAACTAATCCATAATGCTAATCATATTCTCATCCATCTTCTAATCTATTCATTTTACATTCTTGATAAGAAAAACTGGATTTTAATAAATTATGGGTATTTTAGTAATTATCATAACACCTTAAAGGTTAATCATTTATTATTATTAATTTTTGTTTTAATATACACGTGACAATTACTAAAATTAAACACAATCAGTAATTGCTCAATTATCTTAACAGCGTAATAAATTTTAAATAAAATTAACATAATTAAATTTGTATACTAAAATTATAATTTAAAAAATAAATACATCAATATTTATTATAGAGAATCAATTATTTATGATAAAATAATTAATAATGAGCATTATGAACGAGTGATAGGTGGGCGTGGTAGAGTATAGACTTTTGTTATATTAAGGTTTAATGTCTCGGTAGGTTCCTATTTTCGGCGTGAATCTCAAATAGGTCCCTTTTCTTTTCGGCGTCTCAATTGCGTCCCCATTTTTGTAAAATTGTAACAATTAGGGGTCTGGCGTCAAATTGGACAAACGGCCGTTTAATTGTTTCTTACGTGTCAGATGGGAATCATGCCACGTGTCATTACTGAAAACACTGTTCATGCCACGTAAGAAACAATTAAACGGCCGTTTGTCCAATTTGACGCCAGACCCCTAATTGTTACAATTTTACAAAAATGGGACCCAATTGAGACGCCGAAAAGAAAAGGGACCTATTTGAGATTCACGCCGAAAATAGGGACCTACCGAGACATTAAACCTTATATTAAAATGAGAAGTTTAGAAAATGAATGATCAATCTTGTAGAAGGTTTTGTTGAATATAGAAAGAACTCGAACGAGGCCATGTTGGATTCAGCGCAGCTATTAACATATATAATTATGATTAAAGACAAAGACTAATTAGGTTTTCTTGGTCCAAAAAGCTAACGACATAAAGAGAACAATTCCATTCTTAGCCGACAAAGAGAATGATAATAAAATAACAAAATTAGTATTATTGACATGATCATGACAAACTATTATAATAATAATAATAAGCATTGTTTTTTCACAATTAATAATAATTTCAGTACATTATACATATATATTAAATTTATAACTGGAAAAGAAAATAAGAAATGTTGAGTATGGCATAAGGCGTCATTTTCGGCATGTATGAAGGTTAAAAGAAGAAACAGATGTAAATAAAATAGATAATAATACTAGTAATAAATGTAATGCAATAAGGGACATAGTTGTGATAATAAAAATAGTCGTATAAAACTGTAATAGGAAATAAATGAGAGAAAAAGAATGTGATTTAATTAATATAATTACCTACCAAAATTAGTTATTTTTTCTGAACATATTTTACACATGAAGATATCATATCAATCAATATGTTGGTGATTTTATGTATAATAATTAACAGAGAGGAATATATTATTTTGTTTATACAATTTCGTACTAAAATATTTATTTCTTGTAAGATATATTCTCACTCGTGTATGTTTTGTTTCATACTATAATAATGCAATTAATCCGGACACAGACAGAGACATATGTTTTCTCTCGTTGAATATAAAAAAGGTAACAAGGAGCCTAATTATGGTGTTTATATTGAACATTGACTGTGACAATTAAGAAATAATAATGGTATTAATAATAATAATAATTAGAGAAAGAGACTAAGAGACTAATTTTGTTGTGTTGGAAGTAAAAGTTAACTGCAGGTGACAGAGGCATGCCATTGGCAGCAGACACATAGAAAGACACTTTCACTGAAATTCTAAAAGAATAAAGATTTGTGTTTCATATATATATTTCTTTTAATGTTTGAATCGAATCCTTCATTGGTTCTTGGTAATCATCACTATCATTGCCTATTTCTATTGTTTTGTTTGCATTACCCTCCCTTCAACCCTTTTCTTAATTCCGTCTTTCTTCTTTGTTATATTTTATTAGTCTGTTGCGTCAAAGAGGCCCTGCAAACAAGGTTTCTGTTGTCAAGATTGGAGCTTTTTGCTCTGTGACTCGTTTGTTATCCTAACAATGCTTTATCCTCATCTGGGTATTTAGTTTTTGATTAAGATGGTGGAAGAAGACCATTTTCCTGTGGGTTTGCGTGTACTTGCGGTTGATGACGACCGAACTTATCTCACAGTGTTGGAGAATCTGCTTCGCAAATGCCAGTATAATGGTTTGTTATCTTTCTGTTTTAATTCACGATTCTGCATTGGTTTTGCGTCTCATCATCCTACTAGTAGTAAATTCTTGCATTTCTTTTACATATTATTCTCTTTCCATGTGAAGTTTTGGACTAATGAGACACGGATACCTTGTGGTTGACAATTGCAAGACCGGGATGTTCTTTCTCTTTTTCACCAAAAACAGTTTCTTTTTTTTTTCAAGACTGGTTTTCTTGCGTTGCAGCATTAATTTTATATCTATGAATCCTGTCATAATAATAAGTTTGATTAAGCGCTTGACAATTGAGTCTGCTTTGATTTATCTCACATCAGATTTATGTTTGTTTGTTTGTTTGTTCCAGTTACTGCAACTACTCAATCAGTGAAGGCTCTAGAAATGCTGAGGAAAAACAGAAACGAGTTTGACCTTGTTATCAGTGATGTGAATATGCCAGAAATGGATGGGTTTAAGCTGCTTCAGCAAGTGGGACTTGAGACGGACCTACCCGTTATCAGTAAGCACAAAAACTTTTTGTCTTCACATTCATTCAACTTCAGTATATTTTGTGTTTTCACAAAGCAAAGTTTGAGAGAAAATCAATCTCAGAATAGTGTTATGAACTTAAACTCTTGCGTTTTTGTGTGTTTGTTGTTATCTAGTGTTGTCAGGGTACGGTGATAAAGAACGGGTGATGAAAGGTGTCATATATGGTGCTTGTGACTTTTTAACCAAACCAGTTCGAATTCAAGAGTTACAGAACATATGGCAACATGTAGTGCGGAGGAAGATTGACAGCAAGGATAAGAATAAGACTGCAAGTGAGGAAAAAGACTGCAGTATGGCATGCAAGTTTGCAAATGAGGAGGAACCATGCACTGTTGCTGGGGAATGTAGTCAAGCCTTTGCACCAAAAACTAATGCAAACCAGAATATAAAAGTGGATCATAAAAGGAAAGAACGCTGTGAGGCTGAGGAAATAGAAGAAGATGACAAAGAGAACGATGAACCCTCCAATCAGAAGAAAACTCGTTTAGTTTGGGATACTGAGTTGCATAACAAATTTCTTGCTGCCATTAATCAGCTGGGAATTGACAGTGAGTGTGATAAAAGACATGTTACTTTTCTAATTTTTCTTGGAACTTAGTGTGCTCCTTTATGGATTTCATAGCTCCTAATGTAAGGTTTCTACAACTGTTAATGCAGAGGCTTTCCCCAAGAAAATACTTGACTTGATGAATATTGATGGACTTTCAAGAGAAAACGTAGCAAGCCATCTCCAGGTATGAACTCTAAAGTTCCATTTTATCCTAGTGGGTAATTTTCCTTATAAACAAGAGAATTAATGTTACGAAAATCTTTCAGATCTTATGATTCATTAAAAAATGAACAATCAAAGTTTATGAACAGTGTACACAATGAACTAACAACTCTGCTCTATATCTTGTGTTGTGGTAATTGTGCTTCTTTGTTTCACAGAAATTCAGACTCGGTCTCAAAAAGCCCAATCCTTACCACCGTATGGGTTCAGTTGATTGCTTTCGCACTTCATCTGAATCAGGAGCTATGTTGAGCACCACATCACCTTCATATGCATATGCACCTGGTGGAAGGTTTCGTGTGTTAAACTCTCCATCCTGCTTGAACACGAGAGGAATGAACTCATCTGCAATTGTTCAGGCTTCTCAGTCTCGAAACATTAACAGCAGTTCCATAAAAACAAATGGAAACATGCACTCGTCTATGTTTTCTGCAAATCAAACCTCAAGCTTATTGCAAGGCTTTCCAACATCAATGGAGGCTAACCTGTTTAAGCCGAACAACTCAGCAGCTGGTATTAGGAGGTTTAATATTAATCCACTTGATCACTCAGCTGCACTTAAAGATTTCTCTAGTTTCTCGGAAAATATAGCCACTGTTAGAAATGCAGCTAATATATCTCTTCCCGGTCTCTCCAATAATCATTTACTTTTTCAAGGAATTTCCCAACTTCAACATCATTCTGAAGCATCCAGAAATCATTCATCTTTTGGAGCTGCTGCTGTGAAAACACAATCTTTTGATCCAAACTCCTTTGGTTATTCTAAAATGGGGGGTGATTATAGTAATAAAAGGTGGCAGGAAGCAGCTCCGATATCTACCTGTCCTTCAAATACTTCTGCTGTCAGTAACGTTTTCAATAATGATCAACTACTTCAGCATAACTTTAAGTTGTCCTCATCCAATTTTTGCAGTAGGAACAGTCCAGTTGGTTTTTCTTCCAGTGTTCCTTTGGAGGATGATGTCCTAGGTGAGATGCTGCACCAAGAAGGCTTACTTGGGAATATCTTATTAGCTTCGTGTTACACCCAACATAACCAGGGAGGTTGCAGCAAAGACACAAGTCAAACCTTCAATTCCATAAATCCTGTCATTTCTCCTAATGGAGGCACTAGTTCCTTGGGACACAGCTATGAACAAAATAGTACAGTTGACAATAACATAATTGATGCATCTTTGGTTGGCCAAATGAATGGGGTAAATCCATCAATCACAGTGTGTAGTGAAGGTGAGAATTTCTATTCAATGAAGTCAAATGATGCGTATGTATTGCAGAGCATGAAGTCCGGTGAAGGACTCCTGCAGAATAGTTTGGAGTCCTTGGATGACATATTAAATGAAATAGACGAACAGGTATTTGATCAAATCTTTCTTCTTGCAATATCAAGTTTTTTTAATCCTGCCCTGAATGGTTTTTTTATTGCAATGATATGGTTTAAACAGTTTCCATAATCTAGTTTGGTCTGATTTAAGGAATATAACTGTGTTAAACTGCATCATTTCATGAAATACTACTTTTGATTCAGGATCTAAATGCGATTATGTTGATGAATGAAGACCTATAGAGTTGGATGCTTACGAAGATGGATCATGCAAATAACTCCTTCTGATTCCTTCCTTGAGTCATTTCATCGTGTGTAATATCGCAATGATGTAATTTCCTATTTCTCTAATGGACAAAGTACGTGCTACTTGTACAGCAGTAACGTCAAATTTCTCCACTTTCTCAGTGATCTGTTTATATAAAATAAACTATACATATGTCTTAACTTTTTAGTATTGGGTTCAGTTATATAATTTGATTTAAGTACGTGGAAGAATAAGAATGGAACTTGGTTTACGCTATAATGTAGACAAAATTTCTGCATGAATGTTCAGTGACACGTAGAAGGGATAAAATAACATAAGTGTGTCTATCAGGCTCTGCTATGCAACTATTATAAAATTTGCTGAATTAGACATAACTTTTAGCAGAAGATATCATTGTTTATTTCACTTGTCACTAATAGAATTTGTTGTTTTCAAGGATTTGATTTTTCGTAAAAAAATATAGTAATAGGGAACACTTTGGTTTTTATTATCTTAATATGGGAAGTGCATGTGCCTTGATAGAGAGGAATTTCACTAACTTGTCTCTTTCACTTAAATGCAGAAATGAACCTTAGTGCAAATTAGATATAAAAATAAAACGTTTACAACAAAATAAGTTCTTATATTTTAAGTGTAACGTATGAAAAAGAATATTTCAAAGAATTATGTAAGAAGGCATTATACTCTGACGCACGCAATAAGAAAATTATAGTTATATTTACTAATTTGTAACTTATCATCAAAACCATACTTACAAGTTGATTATAAAATATAATAGACATATTATTTCTATAAGTAATAATATGGCAATTTTTTATTGAGTCACTAATTGATACTATTTATAACCAATTGATACTATTTCTATAAGTGTCGGTGGCATTGATGACTAATTGATACTATTGATAACCAATCAATGTATATTGATAATTTATAAAACTAAAACTTCAATTTCAATTCACACTAAAGTTAGATTATTAAAACTTTTAAAATGAGACACATTTTAATTGAATTTCAGTAGTATTATACTTCTAAAAATTAAGGAATTGGATTGAAAATTTTGTTCATCATTAGAAAAACCAAAAAATATATATAGAATTTTAATAATATATAATTTTATATTTCTATTATTTATACATACATATATATATATATATATATATATATATATATATAACTTTTTAAGAATTTATATTATTTTACAATCAAAATACATCATTCAATAACTTTTTTGTGTATCATCTTTTAATTGGATAATTCTATTATGTGATAAATAAAAAATAATTTATTTATTTATTCATTCAATAAAATAAGTAATTAAATAATTCTCTTAAAAAAATAAGCAACACATAAGTTTTTTAATACTACTAGTTTTTATAATTTCGTTATTTTGATGAGTAATTAGTTGAAAAATATAAAAATAATACCATTTTTAGTGTATATATATATATATATATATATATATATATATATATATATATATAATTTTGTAAAAATAAGAAATTATTTAATCACTTATTTCATTAAATAAATTATTTTTTATTTATTAAAAGAAAAAAAAAGTCTAAATAAATATGAGATTAAAGGAAGATAGTAAATGTTTAGGATGTACACATGTCAGGTGTAAGTGGTATTTGTATCCTCTGCTTTTCAGTTAAGATAATAAGGTGTTAATTCATATTTAATAATAATAATAATAATAATAATAATAATAATAATAATATAAAAACTCTTGTAAAGAGTGATATAAGTTACTTGACTCTGGGTAGTAGCAATATGACATCAATGAATTACATTCACTGTACACCTGTACGATCACAATTCATCCACGGTCACAACTCTATCACACTTGCAAGATCAAAATCCAACGTTGAAGCAAAGCTAACCTTGAAACCTTGTACACCAAAACTGAAACAACCGTCTTTGGTGGTATTTTGTTCTGACTCTGTTGTTCTTGTGAAGAGTAACCCAATAGCATCATTGACATTGCTGTGGATGACGACGAAAGTGATGGAGGTGGTGAAAGGTCTGGACTTGAAGCGGTACATGGGACGGTGGTACGAGATTGCGTGTTTTCCGTCGAGGTTTCAGCCCAGTGACGGCGTCAACACAAGAGCCACCTACACTTTGGGCGATGACGGCACTGTGAGAGTTCTGAATGAAACTTGGAGCGGTGGGAAAAGAAGCTTCATCGAGGGCACTGCTCATAAGGCAGATCCCGATAGTGATGAGGCCAAATTGAAGGTCAGGTTTTGGGTTCCTCCTTTCTTACCCGTCATTCCTGTTACTGGGGATTACTGGGTTTTGTTCATCGATCCTGATTATCAGTATGCTCTCATTGGCCAACCTAGCAGGAGTTATCTTTGGGTAAGAACCCTATTTCCCTTTTAATTCTGCTTGGATCATCACCATGTATGTTCCTTCATATCACTAGAAATTGCAGATAAATCTGAAACCTTGAAAATTGTAGTCAAAGAACAATTTTTTAAATACATATGGACACACTCTTAGTATAAATGTCTCAAATATATATGATTGGGAGCTTTGATTTTCAGAAATGTGCATATGGCACTTATGGGAGCTTCAATCTCTAGAGGGGTTGTGTAGATAGATATCTGTCAGATGGAAACAGACCTTGTGAAAAGGATATATTGATTTTAACTGTGAAGTCTGAAAGTGTAAAATTGATTGTTTTTTGTATTGTGAATGTGTTGTTTATTAATGATTTGGTCACTTGGTATAGTAATTTGAGGTGATTTTGGTTTCTAGATATTGTCGAGGAAGAATGAAATGGATGAGGAAATTTACAAGGAGCTTGTTAAGAGAGCCAAGGATGAGGGCTATGATGTGAGCAGACTCCACAAGACTCCACACACGAATCCTCCACCTGAGAGAGAAGGTCCTGAGGACACCAAAGGCGTTTGGTGGTTCAAGTCCCTTCTGGGGAAATAGTAATTATATCTGAAGGTGAAAGAGAGTGTTTCATATCAGTAATAAAAGTAAATGCAAAATATACCAAGGTCATGATGATGATGATGATATGAACTTTGTAAAGTTTATCGTTGATGTTCTTATTGTGTTTGTTTTTAGTTGTTCTTGGTGAGAATCCAAACTTCAATACTTTACACCTATTTCCATGAGAAGTGTGAGATTCATGGTAAATTCAGATGGTTTTTATGGGAGTAGCTAGAAATAAAAGTAGAGTTGTTTCTGCGGAATTTCAGCTTTTTAACAAATATCTACCAAAAAAAAATATTATGTCAGCAAGCCGAACTATTTTTGGAAGAAAAAATAAATTATCTTTTCTTTCTGGATTAGAATTAGGTTAATTTATATGAATTATTTTAAAACTAAGGTTGTGTTTGGATTAGAATATGGATTTGGGGAAGTGAATTTGAGGAGAAAATGAAGTGAATGTGAGGTTTTTTAGATTAAGAGAAAGATGGTGAGAAAATGAAGAGATTTAAAATGATAGTTTATGAAAGATAGTGAGTGATGTGATGGATTTGATAGGTTAAAAAAATATTTTAATTGATAAAAATATGAAATATTATTTTTTTGTTATAACAATAATTTAAATAAAAACATAAGTGTTAATTATATTAAAATAAAATGTGAATTATTATTGTTATTAAACATAATATAAATCTAATATATAAGTATATACATATCACTATCTAATCTACTATTTATATAAATAGATGAGAATCAATATAAATCGGTCCTATTACATTGGTGGAGGAGAATCAATTCTTTCAAACTAAAATTGATTCATTTTTTTGTTCGCTTTCACTTAAATTTTTTCACTCAACGCCGTCTCTCTTTTCTTATCGCACTAGCTCACAGGATAAATATATATTTTTGGATGAGTTGGTTTTTTAGGATAATCTCCTCACTCTAGGATAAATATATTATTGATTTCATGACTTTTTAGGATAATCTCCTCACTTATAATTTTAAAATATCAATTAAAATTAAATGATATTTTATTTGGTTAAATTTAATTACAATTAAATTATAATTCATATTTAATTTAAATTATATTATATATTTTTTTTTATAATTTTATTTAAACTTTATTTTAAAAATTATAAATTTTTTTTTTAATATTTGTGAATATATATATGGTTATTAGTAAGTTTTAAAATACTTATCTGTATTCTTGTCATCCTATATAACAGATTAAAATAAGAATTAAACAATAAATGATAGTTGGATTGAAAAAATGACAATGTAAGCAATGTTGGTGTTTTAAACGTATTAAAGTTTTAAAACAAAATAATTCATTAAAGAAACGTAGTTTGATTTAACATATAGAAAAAGCAACCAGCGAAAATATGTAGAAAGAGATAGAAAAAATTCTCAGAAAAAGTCGCAGGGAAGGCCTGTTTCATGCATGCATGTGCCATGTTCAATAACCTTTCTTTCTATTTTCATTTTTTTTCATGTTTGAGGAGATGAAATAAAATTATGATAAACTTCTTTGTTTCCGATCTCATTATGCTATTCTGATGGACTATGAGGTTGAATAATATTTTTTAATTCAATTACAAATTTTGTAAGATAGATGGACGAGATTCATATGTTTTTGGTAATATAATTAAAGTGTTACCTATCTTAATATATATTAATCACAATTAAAATTAAAAATAATAATTTATATAATTAATTAATTAAATATTAAAACCATTCAAATATTATTAAACATTAGTGTTAAAAAATTAAGTGTCAACTTACAACTTAAGTAGTTAATAAAAGTAATAAACAAGATATATTTAGTTTAGGATTGAGAGAGTTGTATTCAGTTTGATGGATATTTAAAAATAGTATATACTTTTTTAAACTCGAGTTAATTTGACTTATGAGTTGGAGCCAATTTTACGGTTTTATTTTAATAATTTTAATAAATGTTAGACAAATTTATGTAATATCATAGAATGTATGTATTAATTTAAACATGTCTATGAATTTGACTCCTACTCTTCCATGCGCATTAAATATTTGGAGGGATGAAACGTATTTATAACGTTATGTATAATCTGTATAATAATACAACATTTCATAAAATTAATTATTTTCCCCAAAACAGTTTTACTATATGACTTAAATGTTTTGTTATGAATTTTCAGAGTTTATTTTTTATAACTCATTATTTTATTCAGGTACTTACTTATAAATAACTTTAATTCTGTTATTCATGCAAAAAAAAATGTTTCTTAACAGAAAAAATTCATTTAAAGCAATAATTGTCCTTTTAATCATTTAAAAATAATTTAAATATATATTTTTCATCTTTTAAAACACCTTTTCGGTTATGGTTAATAAAGAAGGAAATATATTTGCCGTAACTAAATAAATAATAGTATAGACTACAATGGAATTATGTAAACCTCACAATTCTTTACTGAATTCATATCATAAACCAAAGATCAAAATATCTCTTTTGAGGCGTCCAGATAATAAAACAAAATCATTGATTTAATCCAAATTACTATAATTTGTAAATTAATTTATTTTTTGAGTAGAGTTATGTTGTTAAACGACCTTTTCTTGTGTAGTTGAAAGTAACGAAATGCCAAAAAGATGGTTTATGGTGGGTTTTAACCAGTTTCAGATTATTATTTTTTGGATTCCAAATTTAGATTTTTCAGTCTTTTAAAATCTATATAAGTAAAACATAAATCTGATCTGGAAAAATTATAAAATACAGATCAGAAAAAAAAACAGATTTAATGAAATGATTCTAAACAGAACAAAAGAGTGCAAAAGTGGACCAGATTGGGTAAAACAGATTTTTTGCCCACCCTAGATGTAACAGTTGGAAAAGCAACAAAAACAGCAAACATTCCAAAAATAACAATGTAAGGCTGGCCAACCATTTATGCGCGAAAATGTGTGGAAATAGATCAAAAAAATAATATTTGTGAGTCAATCTCACTCACCAATTCGTTTTCCTGTTTTCCATTACATTCCCTCGAGGATTCTTCTGAGAAAAACTCGCAGGGAATGCATGTTTCATCCATTCAATAGATCGAGGTTCGAACATCAGTTTTGGGTATGCATGCTTGTTTCTTTCTATTTTCCTTTTTTTCATGTTTGCGGAGATGAAACTAAAATTATGATCAACTTTTTTGTTTCTGAACCCTTTATGCTATTCTGATTGACACAAGAAAAAATTGATGATGAGGTTGAATAATACGAGAATGAAGTGGGATTATTCCAGTAGGCGTGTAACATCCAAAAGGAAAATATTAAGAGAAATTTGAAACCATTACTATATGAGCACAAACGTAGGAATTTTAAGGCAAATGAACGTTTTAAGGATTGATTGATTGATTGTTTGTTTCACTTGACATTGACTCGGTTTAGTTTGGACTGTAACAGGAAAAGAACAAAATGCTCAGAAGCTTGTTTCTGATTTTCTTCTTGGTTCATGGAATAGTAGCACAAAAACCTGCAGTTGCACCAAAAGTTGCTTCCCCGAAATGGTCAACATTAAGTGGTTGGTATCCGTAGGACTTTTTGTTTCTCTGAAAAATGGCTTCCCTGGCTCATTGATGTGATTGTTTGTTGATGTTGCAGGCAATGAGCCTCTTGTAATAGCCCGTGGTGGTTATTCGGGACTCTTCCCTGAAGGCTCTCCAGACGCCATTACATTGGCACGAGACATCAGCATCTTATTTTGCAATCTTCAGTTGTCAAAAGATGGCGGGGCCTTTTGCATCACGGGATCTACACTTGACAATGGAACAACTATAGAGTTCTTCGATCCTAAGGAAAGTACCTATAATATTAATGGGAAGGACGTGAAAGGACACTTTTCAGTGGATTACAATTCCGAACAGATTGGCATGAATGTATCAGGTGAGTTAATAGATTATAGGCTGAAATAGGAGCAATAAAAAACTACTGTTAGGTTTGAGCTTTGAAATTGAAGGTTTGGTCTGTGATCTGCAGTGATTCAGGCCATATTTTCACGACCCAGTGCTTACGATGGTCTTGATCCAATTCTCAACCTTGATAGTCTGCTGAGCACGAAAAACCCCCCCAGGTTTTGGTTGAATGTTCAGGTTTTACTCCTTCTGAATTCGGGACCTTCTTTGAGAATTGAAACTCTACAAGCACCACGCCACATTCCTAGATTCTTTCTGTTTACCAAATTATTATAATATTAATTGCGTGTTCTGTTGCAGAATGCAGCATTCTACCAAGAAAAGGGAGTAAAGGTGGAAGATATTGTTTTGGAATTATTGGATTCCTATCGAATAGAATTTGTTTCAGCTTCAGATATGGGCTTCTTGAAGAGTCTCAGTCAGAAATCTAACAATACCAAGGTCGTCTTTCAACTTCTTAACGCTAAGGATGTCGAACCTTCAACCAAGAAGCCATATGAAAGTATTATAAAGGATATTGCTACAATCAAGTCATTTGCATCAGGCATAATAGTCCCAAAAGATTACATATGGCCCATTAAAGCAGACAAATATCTGGGACTTCCCACCACAGTTGTGGCTGATGCCCATAAATCTGGACTAGAAGTCTATGCTTCTGGTTTTGCTAATGATTTTTTTGCTAGCTATTCTTATAACTATGATCCTACCGCTGAGTACCTTCAATTTTTCGACAAGGGAGATTCTGTTGATGGTGTTGTCACCGATTTCCCATCAACAGCATCAAATGCAATATGTGAGATGTCAAACATTCCACTTAAATTCACAATCTATTTCTAACTTGAAGATCACCTCTTCAACTTTCTAACAGATATTTTGTTTTACAGTTTGCTTTTCACACAACAATACCTTGCCCAAAAAAGGTATATTATCAATCTTAAAATGTTCTCAATCATACCCCAGACGGACAAGACACGGAAAACAGGTGGATGACAAATTTACCTTATAAATTTGATTTTGTAGGACCAACTTTGGTCATAAGCAACAATGGTGCAAGCGGAATTTATCCAGGCAGCAGTGATCTTGCATATAAGCAAGCAATAGATGACGGTGCTGACATTATAGATTGTTCAGTTCAAATGACAAGAGATGGCATTGCCTTCTGCTCAAATAGCTCAGACCTAGGCCCAGATACCAACGCAATGACTAAATTTATGTCTCGATCTTCCAAAGTCCCAGATATTCAACCAAAATCTGGAATATTCTCCTTTGACCTTTCCTGGAGTGAGATTCAGAAATTAAAACGTAAATACTTCTAAAGAACTTCAAGGATTCAAGTTCAGATTCAACCTTTGAGATTTCAACAATGAAATTACAGTACAAATTTCTTGTTTCAGCTCATATTGTTAAAAACGGCGATTTCCAAAGAAACCCTGCAAACAAAAGCAGCGGTAAATTGATCACCCTTCAAGATTTTCTGGAGTTAGCCAAGACAAAGGCAGTTCCTGGCGTTTTGATAAACATTCAGGTAAGCAATATCACTACTTTTGGATTTCTCACAAAAATTTAAACTAGTTATTAAGGTACATGTTAAGAAGGATGTGTTACTGCAATCGTTTTCCTTCTATTTGAAAATTTTCTATTATTGCGAACTCCAATTGCCTCACAGAATGCGGCGTACCTTGCATCAAAAAAGGGTCTTGACATTGTGGATGCTGTTAGCAGTGCCTTGAAAAACGCCACCTTCGACAAGCAACAAGTCCTGGTTCAATCAGATGACAGCTCGGTCCTATCTAAGTTTAAAGATAACCCGTCTTACAAAAGGGTACTATTTTTGAGTGAAAAGATTGGTAGCGTGCCCAAAAAAACAGCGGAAGAGATAAAAAAGTATGCGGATGCAGTGAATGTTCCAAAAACCTCTGTTATCGAAGTATATGCCTCTTACTTGTATCGATTGACCAATGTTGTTAAGGAGTTGAAAGATGCAAACCTCACAGTATTCGTCCGTACACTTAAAAATGAATACACATCACTGGCATTCGACTACTGGTCAGACCCTAATATCGAGATTGCTACTTACATCCAGACTGCTATGGTTGATGGAGTAGTCACCGACTTTCCTGGCACTTCGAGTAGATTCGTCTGTGAGTCATTCCACTCTCCATGCCTAAGCAAAACAATAATGCCAGTTACTACGAGTCTAGCTTTTGTTATCCGTATATAAGCATATGCTTGAACTCCATCTACCCTTTTATAACTTGCAGGGAGTCCCTGTAGCGATATTAACAATCAATTTGCTATCTTACCGGCCAGACCTGGTGATCTACTGAAAACTATCCCAGCCCAGGACCAGCCACAAGCGCAGGCACCACTTCCTCCTCTTCAGGTTGCAAACGTTGTTGATCCACCTCTTCCTCCAGTCAGCGACGCTTCTAAACCGGCTGAAACTCGGCCTGCTGATGATGCTACACCTGCTGATGATGCTACACCTGCTGCCGACGGTCCTGCAGCTTCAGCCGCCACGGCAGAGCTTGCTAACTGTGGCCTCTCAGCTGCCATTTTGGTGCTTGCTACGCTCTTGCACAGAAATTAATGTGATAAACATAGCAAAATCTAGAGAACACTAACTTAACCCTAACATTGGTTCTACAATTACATTCCATCTTGTATCATAGAAACAACGAGATTGGTTCTACAATTCTTATTAATGGGTTATTCATCAGGCAACCCTTTTGCCAACGCTTGCATTTGGATTATTGGGAATTGTGTCAATACTGCAATATAAACGCAAAATCCATGCCAAAATGCAAAATTTTATAAGCTTGCAACGAAATACACTGCGTCGAGTATTTAAAGGGCACAATGCTGAAGGACATTGTATAGAATTATAATTATAATTATTAAAACAATTGCACATACAGTAATTAATCTTCTTTCTTCAAATGCAATCGTAACAACTTTAAATGACTTCCCCAATCATACAATTACACAACAATTTAAGAATTGGATTCTATTACAATCTAACTATAAATATATTGTTACATGAATGGAACAAGTACGGTTCAAACTCCTACACAAACCGTTGATGAACATTACATAGAAAATCAGAAATATAAATTGATATAGAATATTGTGACTAGTTATTCCGTGAAATGTACACCAAGCGTGTTTTCTTAGACAGCTCGAAGATAACCGAATAGCAGAACTTCACTTTAAGCCCATCCTGCAGGCATGTTGCATGAAACAAGTTTAAAAACATCAGTTACAAAAGTTTAAGAACATCACAGCATCAAAAAATACCTGAAATTAAAATACAGCAAACGCATCGACCACATGTCACACACTATCAAATACCAAAAAATTAAAGTAAATTAGGGTTTCCAGGGAGGGTACAAAGTGAAAAAAACCATGCAGAACCGATCAACGATACGTTCGTCGGACGATGTATGGAATGAGAGAGGAAAGAAATAACCGATGAGATCGGGAAAGGCGTTTTTCCCTCTCTCTCACTCCATACACCTCTGACAAATACTACGTTGAGACATTGCCGACGATGGAAATATTCGAGCGCGAATCACGGAGGCTCAGATCTATCACAACGACAGATCGGAAGTCGAAAAACAACACCACCACGGATGGCTGCAACAAGATCACACAAGCGATAACGTTGCCTCGCCACCGGCGACCGATGTTTGACGGCGACCGACGTATCGGGTCCACACTCCAAAACAATCTTCACAGCCTCTTTTGGTTCAGAGAAACAGAAGAGAACAAGCCATGGCCCTGAAGTATAAAAGAAAAAGAAAAAGAAAAAAAGGAACAAGTAATTTAGCAGTGTCAATTGAGACACTGAAAGAGGGATAAAGAGAGAGAAGAAAAGAAATGCGCCAATTATTATTGTTATTATTAAGAAAATATGGAGGTGCAGGATGAAACAAATGGAATAGCCACGAGATTAGGGTTTTGTGGAAGCATCAAAGCAGAGACATCTCATTCAGGGAGGAGGGAGTGTGGCGGCAACAGAAACCCTAATCTGCTTGAACATCTGCAGTGGCTAATATTTATATTGGGAAATCTAGCAAAGGTTGTTCCGTGTTTTCCAATTCTACCCTGCTGGTGCCTTGTGGTGCAGGACTGGGGGTGAGGTATTTTAGTCATTCAATAGTCAAGATCTCCCCTGCAAAAATTACTGATTCTATTTTGTAAAAGTAGAAAATATACATGTTGTGTCTTTAACTTTTTTACCTCTAAAATTATTTTTATTAAAAAAAAATTATAAAAATGATAATAATATTTTTATAACAATAAAAATTATGGTAATAATTATAGAAAAAGTTATCAAAATGTTATGAATAAAGATAAAACTGTAAAAAAATTATGTATGGGAAAATAGTTAAATAGTAGTATATTTATATATTAATTAATACATATTAAATAAAATTAATATTTGATTATAGATTTTGTTTTTGAGTCATTTTTAATCTAGTTCTATAAAATTAAAAAGTAATTTCAATTCACAAATTTTAAGAGAAATTTTTTTATTTAAAATTAAAAATTAAAAAATAATGTTGTCATTTTTAAATTTAATATTAAAATATGATCATATGATAAATTAATATTGTAAAGATCCAGAAAATAGAATAATAGAGTAGATAAAGGTATTAAAATAATTGAACTGAACTTTTAAATGTTGAAATACACCAACAGTATAAATAGAAATTTCTAAACACTCAGATCATTATCTTAAAACTGTTTATCTCTCTAGAAACACTATTTCCTAATTTCCCTCTCCCTTCTCTCTATATTTTCTCACTGAAGATTCATCTAATCGGTGATCAGAAGCTTCCTAGACGATCCAGACGTCAAGAGCTTCCTATCCAATCGATCAATTGTGTTTAGAACTGGTAAGTTTCGTTCTCTGGTTTTAGTGAATTTTTTTTTGCTTCATGCAAGGAACCATCCTGTTTGCATGTGTTACGTATTCTGTCTTCCTTTTCTGATTTCATTGTGGTTCTACGGTTGGTCTCTTTCACCAATCGGTAGTTCATAGGTGTTTTAGGATTCTCTTACGGTTCAAACAAATTTGTTGGATGTGTAGAAGTTGTTCGGTTTTGTTAAAGGTAAGGGAAGCTAGTTGATTTAATTATGATTTTTTATGTATGAAATTACTGTTTGGATGGTTGCATGTATATGAATTGAATGTTTGATTGAATTGTGTTGAATTGATGAATAATGGAACTTGTGAACTGGTTGAAATCTCTGCATAAGTGTTCGGTCTGTTCTGGTTTTGAGAGAGTGAGTACGTGAAAATGAGAGTTTGGGGTCGAGAGTGAGGTTGGTCAGTGGGAAGAGTCTGAGCAAGTGTATTTAGACCTGTTAGAACCTTTAAGTCCTCCTATAATGTGTCAAAAGTAGGAAAATGAATTTTTGGTCATTTAGTTGTGATTATGCAGGATTTGGGATGAAATATGATAAGAGATTCTTTAGGATGATGTTAGAAAGATTTAGGTACTCTTGGATAGGTGTAAGTGTGTATATGATTCGTGTTTGGAAGATTAGAAGTTTGGGAAAATGTTTAGTTTTGGTAAAATTTGATGTGTTCATAATTATGCAGAAGTTTCTGCAGAATTATGCAGAAAACTGAGGATTCGCTGTTGACCGCTCGGTCATGCGCTGATTGGTCATTCGGCCATATTCAGGTGCTCGATCATTAACTGGGTTCAGTCTCTTTGGAGTCTTACCAGTTCATGACGTTCGGTATTAGGTGTGGGTGGTCTTCCTCTAGTGTTCGGTGTTAACTAAGTTCTGCTTCTGTGGAGTTTTCAGTTAATGACCGGACGGTCTTACACTAGTACGCGGTCTGGTATTGATGTTCGGTCTTAACTATGTTTGGCCTCTGATGGGCCTTACCTGTTAAATGACCGTTCGATCATGCTTTAAAGTTCAGTCCTAAGAGAGTATTTTGTCTAAGTCCAGAGTGTTCGGTTTTAAGTGGGTACTTTGTCTTGGTAGTGCTCGGACTTGTATTAGTGTTTAGTCTTTCCCTGGTGATTTGGTCCTTAATAGTGTTCGCCCATTTCCTTAACCTTACCGAGTATGGACCATTCGGTCCTGTTTTGTGGATAGTGAAGACCGCTCGGTCTTACACTAAGTGTTCGGTTTAAGTTCTTAGTATTCGGGCCAAGATCTAAGTGTTCGGTTGTTATAGTGTTTGACCCTCAAATTGTATTTGGCTCATGTTTGAGCCTTGTTCTTCAAATTGACCGTTCATTCATAATTATGTGTGATAGTCGTTACCGATCGGTTCTATACTGGGATAGTGAGAAACTGTTCGGTCTCCAACATTCATAGGGTGTTCAACCTTGTTTATAGGTTGTGTTGATCTTTTTCGTTCGGTTTGATTTTAATTAAATGTGTTATGGATGAAGAAATATGATGACATTAAAGTATGATGTGATTTGTATTATATGGATATGAAGGAGTATTCTAGGGAGGAATATCTTAGGATTTGTTATTGAATGGTAGAGTATGAATGTGGTTATGCTTAGCTGACGTTTATCCTTATATTTTATGATTACTCATTCTCAAGTAGAGAAGAGTAAATCATGTGTGAGAATGGCAGGAGGTCCTAGTCCACAAGGTGAACTTGGGCGAGGTATAATGGACTAACCTCGGGTGACAGCTGTTGAGGGCATCCCAGCTATTACATCATTCGGGTGCACAAACGTCGTAGCTACACAGAATTCATACAGTCCGGACAGTCAGAGTAAAGTGGTCGGTCATTGCATGTTTTACCATTCGGTTATTGTTGAAAATGTATGATTGGTTGTTGCATGATTGACCTATTGATTTTATTAAATATGAGATTTTGTGTGAATTATATGTTTTACCGGATTAATTAAATTACACAAACTTACCCTTATTTTTTCTTGTCATGTTGTCTGTTCGGTCGTCTTTGTCATTGCAATGATCACCCTATGGGTGTGAGCAGAAGGTGAGGAGGGTTCTCTGGAGCAGGCGTTGGCAGGAAAGGATGATTTTCGTTAGAGTAAGACCGTTCGGTCTTGTGCTTGTTTTGCATTGAGTGTAGGACCGTTCGACTGATACTCTTCTTATATAACCGATCAGTTTGTTCTTTGGGTTGTTTTAGTATAGGTTTATGTAAAGTTTTAAACTATTTTATTGTAAATGTAATAAATGCAAGGACTCTTAAATATAGTTTACAGTTATATTTTTGGGATGTTAAAAATATTACTAAATTAATATTAAGATAATAACAACAAAATTAATAATAGTATACTAACTCACTTGTTTTTCAATGAACATATCATTAATTTTTAAGATGGTAATTTTTATAAACTTTATACATAATAAAATACGATGAAATCAAGACATGAAGATAAACATTTTAAATAATTAATTAATTAATGAAACAAAGACTTAAAATAGATAAAAAAAAACCTTGATTTGACTCCTTTCTCTCATTTATCATTAGTTATATAAAAATTTCAATTAATTATTATTTTAAAATTTTAAATTAATCAATTTAAAGTTTCAATAAATTTGTTGCCGGTTATCACTTTAATTAAATTATAATCTCACTTAAAAGTTAAGTCTCAAACAACATTTTTCTATATGTCTAATGTATATTCATTTGTGTCTTCATCCACTAAAAAACTAATTAATTAAAATAAAGTCATGACTAATTTTAGTTAAAGTAGTTATATTTAATCAAATCAAAGTTTCAAAAGTAAAATTTCATTTAATCACACTAAACATTACAGTTTATAAATTAAATCAGAGTATAATTTCAATTAAATTTAAGTTTTTTAACTCATATAATAGATAAATTCGTTAATTAACTACTATATAAAAATCATCACTTTTAGAAAAAAACACAAAATAAATATAAACCACAAAAATAACTAAAAGAACAAAAAAATATTTCATTCTAATCTAATTAAAAAATTACAATAAAATTAATTCAGAGGCCTAACACTCTATGTGATGGAAAAATAACATTAAAAAGTAAAAATGTATAATGTGATTAGGTTAAAGTTCTTAAATTCCTTTTACGTGTTTTCTTGTATTTTTTTATATAAAAGTTAGATTGGTATTTGTTTCGAACTTTTATGTTTTTAATATTATTTGTGATAATATAATTTTATGTAATTATCTTTTAAACAATCTAATGTGTTTAAGATATATTTGATTATCGTAAAAATTTATAAATATTTAAAAATATATTTGCTAATACTGTTTAAATAAAATAATTATTTGAAAACACCAAATAAAATATTTAAGTATATTTATCTAATTATCTTTCATCATAATTATTTATCAAATAAATTTATTTCCATACTTATAAATTTATTTTAATACTTCGATGACTTACCGTTACACTAAAATACCTTTAAATATTTAAAAATATTTATACAATTAATTTTCTTAATATATTTTTGTATATAAGGTTAATAAACTCAACTATAACAAATACTAATTAAAACACAAAAACTAATTAATAAACCAATTATATTAAAAGACTAGATTATAACATAAATATTAGACTTGTCAAAACTGGTAACCCGGCCCGACCCAACCCAACCCGACTTACCACGGGTTGACCACTTAGTGAGCAACCCAATTCGGCTCATTTATTAGCGAGCCGAAAAAATTTGAACCCGACCCGACTCACCACGGGTTGGTGGGTTAAACGAGGCCATTTGATCGCCATCAAAGTCTGCATTGAATCCCTTACAAACTAATGGATGCAAACAAATAGCACGCCCCTCTACTAAAATGGGTTGGAATGCCTGTATACCTAATCTATGCAGAGTAGGTGCTCTATTTAGCAATACGGGATGTCCCTGCATAACTTCTTGAAGTATTTCCCATACAATCGGTTCTTTTTGCCGAATTTTACTCTTAGCAATTCCTATGTTGGAAGCAAAATGTTTTCGAATTAGACCACGAATTAGAAATGTCACTTAACTTTTTTTCACCCTCTTCTTCTCATATTCTTATAACATGTTACTTTGATCGATCAAATTGAAATAGTAATAATTGAATCAATTGATATAAAAGAAAATGAAATAAAAGAACTCTATTTTTATATATTTTAAGCTATCAAGCATAAAATTTTGCCAATTTAGTTTAATGAGACATACACAACCGTTTAATCAATAAACTACATATGACCGTTAACAAAATATATAGTAGAGGGGAACTTTTGGATAGACAAAAGCACAACGCAACACGAAAAGCTCTACTGCAAAGTAAATGTTATACATTTTGAATAATTAATTTAATTAATTTGATTTCAATAAAAAAAATAGAATTTGAATAATTAATTTGATTTCAATAAAAAAAAAATAGGTGGATTGGTGAGCCAACCCGACTCACCACGGGTTCAATCCGGGTGAGCCGGGTTCTTAGCGAGCCGGGTCAAAATTGGCTCACATCAAAATTTTCACATTTTTTTCCAATCCAACCTGGTTCAAACTCGTGGTGAGCCGGGTTAGCTCATGGGTTGAAACCCATTTTGACAACACTACGACTACAAAATAAATTAAAATACTTTTTAAAATTTTTGAAAACTAAAGAGAGTTACTTTTAACCTAGTTTTTATTATTGTTCAGATTATTGTGTCTAAGACTTATAAAATCAAACAATTACGTTAGTTCGTAACGCCAAAGATAAGAATAATAGACTTGATACGAGTCTAACAATAACTTGTAAATACATCTATGGATGTAAATCAGGCTCATATTATTGAAAGAAATATATCATATCAAAATATATGATAATGCATTTAAGCAAGAAATAATGAAATGACTATTACATCAAGACACATTTAATTATTAGAACTAATGTTTTTTTTTTCTTTTTTGGGTTTTGAATTATTAAAACCCTTTCAATTTATAGAATATGTGATAAATTTGATTATTGTATATTTTAATCATTAGGTGGAAAAAAATTATACATAGTAAGTAATTTATGTTGTATTTAGAATTAAGAAACTAGTTATTTGATTTCAAGAAAATTATTAATTATACTGTATATTTTATTATTTTGTATTTGTTTTAAGAAAATAATATTATATTATTAACGAAATTATTTGTTATTTGCTATACTTAAATTTGTTTAATTATTAATATGAAGTTGTCGCCGTTGTTAATATAAAATTATTATTCTTAATTTAAATTATTACCATCGTGGTTAAAATATTTATTATATATCAAAATTTAAGAGGTGATATTTTAAGTATACAAATTTTATTGTTAAAAAAATATAATATTTATACAGAAAAACATGCGTGATTTTAATTTAAGAAATACAATGTGAAAGTTAATCAAGTAAAAATTAGTAAAAAATATTATTTAATTTTTTTTTCCTAAAAGTTGATGAATTAATTAAATTAAGAGCATTCCTCCTACACTTCACCTCACCTCCAATTTACAATTATATCCTTCGTTTAATAAAATACGAAAAAAGTGTAATAATAGTTTAATAATTTTTCAACCACCACTCATCCTTAATCCTATGCTATTGTTTAGTGAAGTCACGCACATGTTTTACCTGCACCTCCCAATTTTCTATTTATTTAGAATTTAGTTTAGAATATTTTTTGTTATTTTGTATATATGGTATGCATTTTGTTATGGTTAATTTTTTAATTTTTTTAATGATGTTTATATTTGGTGATTTTTAATTTAATTTTAAATTTTTTTCCTTAATTTGTTATTTGTTATTTGTTAAATTTTTTATTTTAAGAAAAAAAATCATAAATATTATTTAAATAAATAAATAATTTCAAAAACATTAAAATTAAAAAATGTAAATTTTTAATTAACATTATTACTAATATTTAAATCAATATCAATATAATAAAAAATAAATAAAAAATGATAAAAATTAAAAATCACAAAAAGACAACAATTAAATTTAAATTAAAAAACGAATCAAAACTTAAAAAATAAACAAATAATTAAATAATAATCATATTGAAAAATAAAATATTAATAAATAATTATAGATTCAAAAAATTAACAAACAAATTTAATTTTAGAAATTAGGAAAAGTTAATTAGATTAAAAATACTATTTAAATAAATATCAAATATATAAAAATACAAATAAAAATATTAATCGCAAAATATTAGGTATTTAAATAAACTAATAAAAAAATAAAATACAAATCAAATTAAAAACAATTAAATATACTGAATCAAAGAAAAAGAAAGAAAGGGCAATACAAAATCTGTTCACCGCAATTTTCACCTACGGCTTAAATGAGTCGTACTTCCAAGTGTGGTTACCGTAGTTCCAATTGCGGCGTGGTATAAACCGCGTTTTCAACTGTGGTATGGTATGAACCACACTTCTAACTACGGTTATCGCATTTCTAGCAGCCCAACCGCACTTCTAGTAGCAACCTTTACAACTGCTCTTCTTGCCAGCGTGTTCTCAATTACTACGTCTCAACTTTCGTTCCATCTAACTCAAAAAGGCTTCCAATCCAACCGAGTACCAACATCCTTTCAACAGTTAAGACTTAGATATTCGTCTATTCTGACATAGACACGATTAGAATAATAGAAAAATATGAAGGTGCAGACCGGTTAGATCCAGAGAGAACCACTCTTAAATTAAGTATACATTTGTGTTTTAGTTCAGTAACTTTTTTATAAAAATCTATTTAATTATTATTATTAAGAAAGCATCAACGAGTGGTCTCCTTCTGAAATGTAGTGTGCGGCTGCAAAAATGGCCTTTTAGTCATTTACCAACACAGATTCGAGTAATAAAATTACGAGAATTTATTTTAAGAAAATAAATACGTATTTTACTATTTTTCATATTTAATGAATTATTCAGTTGCCAACAAATTTTTCACTGATAATTAATATTTTTATAGAAAAAATGCCTTACTTTTAACAATTTGAACAAATTACACAAAAAGTAGTGAAGGAACCCCTTTCAAATCTATATTTAATTTTTCTTTTTTAATTGAAGAAAAAATATAATATATATTTAATTCTATTCCATAAATTATTAGATCTAAATTGGTCTTTGGAAAAGAGTTGTTAAATAGTCTATGAAAATTATAGTTTTGAAACATTTTAATTTTATATCAGTATTAGTTGAAACTTTTAACATTGTGTTTTAAAATCAATTTTTAACATTGATATTTTTAACATATTTAAAATTAATTTAAATTATTAAAAACTTTAAGATGGACTATTTGAGTTTTTAAACTAATTTAGTGTTTTTTTTTAACATGACTACAGTGACAAGGCTTTTCAAATCGAGAGGGTTTTGTTTCTTCTTCGTTCATCTTCTATTCTCTCTGCAGCGCCTGGTCCCTCTCAGGCCTGGCCCCCAACGACGCCGCCACCACTGCGAAGCTGCCAAATCCGTGAAACCAGTGGTCGCCGTCCAGGTTGGCCCTCCGTTTTCATTTCTCACATCAAATCAGTGACTTAGTTTTTGTTTTTTCGGGGTTGATTTTTAATGTTTGGCACTCCGAATCTGATCCTTAAATTTGAGCTGACTCTGATTTGGTGTTCTTTATTACTGATTTGATACCGAATTTTGGCAATAGGTTGGTGCTGAAATTTTGATTTCATTCTGATTTTGTTTTGTGATCAATCCATGTCAGCTTTGATCATGGACTCTTGCATATTATTATAGATTCATACTGTCATTTGCATTGCAACTTGCTGCTTATAAGATTTTCTGTAGATTGCAGTGCTTATATTATAATCCAATTTCATGTTAGTCCAACCCTCAAGTTTCATCTATATCTGGAATTGAAGAAAATGCTTAAACACCAGAGGCAATTGTTAGTATTTTTAAGAGGTGTTTTTGCCTCGTGTGTAGTTAAGTTTGAGTTACTCTTCAGCAGAGAAATTGTCCTTTTCTCTCCTATTTCGCCGCAGGATTGTGCAGGAGACGCGGTGACTACTGCTAACTGTATCATCAGTATAAATAAAAGGATCAGAAAGCATTATTTAGGAATTTCTGTTTGCACACATTTGGCAGTTTTTTTTTTTTTTCAATTGTTAAACGTCATGCACCGAAGAGCCCCATCCCTCGTCTCCTCCTCAATAATGTCTCATGTATGAGAAATGCACAGCAAATTCTGCGTCATGTGAATGTGTCTCTCCATGATGGAGGGGCGCTTGTGCTAACGGCGCAAATGGCTCGGGGAAGACAACTTTCCTGCGTATGTTAGCTGGGTTTTCTCGTCCTTCTGCTGGCGAAATCTTTGGAATGGCCATGACATACAACAATCTGCAATATTCCATCAGTATAAGCTTCAACTTAACTGGCTCTCTCTCAAGGACGCCATTAATGATAAGTTCACAGTTCTCAACAATGTACAATGGTTTGAACTTCTTGAGAACAAGGAAGGGAAGGCTTTGGCTGCAGTGGAATTGATGGGACTAGGAAAATTAGCTAATGAAAAACCAAGGATGCTTTCTATGGGCCAGCGTAAAAGACTACAACTTGCCAGGTTGCTCGCAATTGATCGCCCCATATGGTTGCTAGACGAGCCTTCGGTTGCATTAGACGATGAAGGAGTAAAGTTACTTGAGTATATCATCGCAGAACATAGGAAACACGGAGGAATTGTGATTGTGGCGACTCATCTACCCATCGAGATAGAAGATTCCATGTTTTTGAAACTTCCACCTAGGTTTCCCAGGAGGATGACCCACGTGGATATGCTTGATCGGGCGGATATCAGTTAAGGGCCTGTTTGGATGCTTCTTCTTGGGGCTTCTCTACTCACATAAGTTCGTTGTCGTTTAAAAATGAGGTTTGGATGTAGAATTTTTAGCTTTTGAAAAAGTCCAAAGCTTTACTATAGCTTATTTAGTTTACTTATTGGTTTTAATCAGGAGCTGAATCTCGATCACATTGGTCTATTGATAATGTGAACTCTGTCTCTTGGTATATGTGCTGCATTTGAGAATGCAATTGGAAATGGTTTTCCAATTAGCAGATTTTTGCTTTATCTTGACTTGGAGTGATACATGCATGTTTTTCCTTGTTTATAAAGGCAGGTCAGGAAAATTGTTATGCTTTCTTAATACATGTAGTTAACACAGTAGACTGACGAACACAGGTTGTTTATCTGTCCCTACGGGGGTGATTGCTCTTGTTTGACCTCTGAATCCATTGGATTTTCATTTTCTGCAGAGGACTGAGGTTCAGCCTTTAACTTTTGACTCTACTAGGCCTTTTCCTCACTTGGCATTTGGAACCTGAACCCGCTAATTGCGCTTCTTCTACTTATCAACAGTATGAGGGTGTTGATCCTCTAATTCTATGGCTCTAGCATCCTTAATCTCCATATCTACAAAATCCTTCTCCTCAACAGATAACAGTGGTCGTTTATCGGTATAACTAAAGTAGATTGGTCAACAGGTTTCCCAGATTTAGAAGACCTATCATTATCAAGGTCCTTGAACTTTAAGGAAGATGATGACTTGCTACTGATACTGAAATCCCTTTCCTTATTATATAGCTTGTCCAGCCTTCATATTAAGAACGTCCTAGTTGATGATGTTGCTGTGCATCATCGCAGTTGGCTTCTCCATTTTCCCTGTGCGTGCTCTAGCAGATACACCAACAACAGAAATCGTTATGCAAAGTAAATTTAACCATTCACAATCACATAATGAAAACACACAGAAAATCGGAGTAGAATGACTGTGAAAAGAAACTTAATAGTAATAAATATACTAATTTAGAAACGCAAGCAATATCAATAAACATACTAGTCACTTAACAGTGAAAAGAAAAAAAAAATGAAGAGGTCAAAATAAAGGTTGAAGGTAGAGTTGAAGTGATAAAGCTAACAGAACTATGTGGGGAAGTACGTACGTCAGAGAAAAATAATTTTGTATCTCTTGTAAGTGTTACACACAGTTTGCATTCAATAGAAACCCAAAATGAACAAGATTGATTTCAACATTGTAAGAAACATACATATGCATTAAGAATGTTACCGTGAGCGATGTTACAGCAATGTGATTGTAAGATATGAGAGTTGATGACGATGTCTAGAGTTCCGAAGCAAATAAGAGAAATGGCAAGAGTGATCTCTTTCATTGTTTGCTTGTTGCTCTATACAAATATCGGTTTCATCATTATGTCCTCATTGAAAATGGATTAGGAGTTATCCACATCTATCTCTCTGTGCTCTTGGATATTTAGATGTGGCTAAGGTTTTCAAGATTTACGACAGAAACAGGAGTTGTGTGTGTTTATTGAATTCTACTTTGCCTTCTGTTAAAGTTTCACCTCTCTTTGCACACCTGTCAACTTTCTGGTAATGGTGATGGTGATGATATTCATTATGCATGCATGATCATCTTATGGAATGTAATATTTCTTCTATCAACCTCTAATATCCAATATCAAATAAATTATAATTTAAAGAAATTTATATAATATTTTTATTTAATATGATTTTGAAATTTAATTTAGAGTTTGAACAACACTTCTATCACAATTTTTGTTCATAAATTTTAGCTCATACATATTGTTAGATATATATATCTTTTATCTTTTAGTTAGTTTGTTATTATTTCTCATTTATTTTGGGCTTAGCCATATTTCTTCTATTATAAATAGAGAACCCTATGTGTGTATTTTACACAAGGGAGATTATTCAAATATAGTTTTTCACTATATTCAACATGGTATCAGAGCCAGGTTCTCTGATTTTCTTCTGGTGTCTCTGCTGTTTGCCGGCGGCTGGCCGCCATGGCCGCCGGCAGCCCCTAAAATTTCAGTGGGCAACCCTTCTCTCTTTCTTTTTCTCTTAAATCTGTGCCACAGTCAGCACCGTGCAGTCAGATCTCTCCATCGTCGCCGCCGCTTCTTTCCGGCCAGTCCGTCGCCGCCTCCGGCCACCGCCGCCGCCGCCGCCGGAGTTCCAGAATCGACCGGCGACCACACCATCGGAATCGTCTCGACCGGGCGACCACCGTGGTATGAAGATCGCGGCGAACGGACCTCTCACGCGCCGCCGCAAGAGTCACCGCTGCCGCTGCTGCCGCCGCGCGTGCCGGCGCGTCGCCGGAGATTTCCGCTGCCGATCAGCACTGCCGTGATCGCCTCTTCGCCCTCTTTCTGGATCTGTGGTCGTTGCATAAATCGGAGTACTTTGAATTCTTTAGGGTTTCTCCCTCTCCATGGCTGCCCAACTTGATGATCGGAGTCGGTCTCGCCAACCAGACCATCGCCGCTGTCCCCGCGCCGTTTGCTGCTGTCCACGCGCCGTTTCCCGCTGTCCAGGCGCCGTTGCCCGCTGTCCGCGCCGTTTGACCACTGTCCAGCCACTATTGATCGCTGTCCAGGTGCCGTTTCCGCTGTCCGGCGCCGTTTAGTTTGCCGCTGTTCGGCACTGTTTGCCACTTTTCGGTGCTAGAGTTAGCCCGATGTTTGGCCCTGTTTGCCACTTTTCGGTGCTAGAGTTAGCCCGATGTTTGGCCCTGTTTGCCGCTGTTTGGTGCTAGAGTTAGCACTGTTTGCCGCTGTTTGGTGCTAGAGTTAGCACTGTTTGCCGTTGTTCGATGCTAGAGTTTAGCCCGATCTTCTTGTGATACACTGCTAAGTATCACCACTTGGGAGTTGTCCAGCAAAGAATTTTGGACCTCCAACATGTCTTTGGATCTTTGATGCCTTTATTTCAGCATTGTAGCTTAATATTTTGTTTTGTTTTAGTGGTTCAGCAACTGTGATCTTTCAGATTTCCACCTTCACACTAAGGGGGAGTACGTTTCCAAGACACTGCAAGTCACATAAATATGGGTGTAGTCCCTGCAGTTTTGTAGATTTCAGCTACCACTGTTGATCCCGTCACCCATCCATCATTGATGAGGATTTAGTGTAGTCCCTGCAGTTTTGTAGCTCTTAGCTTTCAGCTACCACTGTTGATCCCGTCACTCATCCATCATTGATTGGGAATCAGTCCTTGCACACATATTATTTCCTTTTTCAACTATTCACAGTAGTATAATGGAAAATTTGAAAGAAGATCAAAGCAGAAGGCTGTTCAGTAAAAAAGAAGAAGCTTAAGAGTAATAAATATACTAATTTTGAAACGCATGTAATATAAATAAACATAACAGTCACTTACCAAAGAATAGAAAAATAGAAAACAAAGAGACGAAAAGAAGATCTATACATGAAGTAGTCGAGAAAATAACTATGCAGGATGTACATTGGAGAGAGGGAAGGCTTTGTATCCCTTGTAAGCGTAATATGCAATCCGCGTATAGTAGAAACCCAGAATGAGCAAAACTAATCCCAATATCGTAAAGAACATACCTATACATCAATGATTCAATTAACATGAAATTAAAAAATAAAACAATTAACTAGTTCTTCATTCTGAAAAGAGATGTTACCGTGAGCGACGTCACCGCCGATCTGATTGTAGGACATCAGAGAGCCGACGATGATGCCTATGATTCCGAAGCCGATGAGAGAAACTGCGAGAGCGATATCTTTTATCGGTTGCTTGTTGTTGCTGCTTTCCCTGAACGCGGTTTTCATCATCGGGTCCTCATCAGAAATCGAGAAGGCGTGATCCACGTACATTTTTCTCACCTCTCTCTTTCTTCTTATGTTCTTCGGTTTCAAATTTGGCCAAGGTTTTCAACATTGTTGGTAGAAGAAAGAGTTGTATATGTTTATTGAATTTAACTTTGCTTTCTATTACATTCTCTACGCACTTGTCAACAATTTCAGTTTCGTTTGGTTGGGTTAGGTTCGCTTTTGGTTCGGTTGGATTCCGTTTGGTTGGATTGAGTTTGGTTGCGTTGGGTTCGGATGGAATCAGTTGGGTTTATTTTGGTTGGGTTGGGTTGAGTTTGGTTCATTTCAGTTTGGTTCGGTTGAATTGGGTTGGATAGAGTTGGGTTGGGTTGGGTTGGGTTGGGTTGGGATAGGTTCAATTCAGTTCAACTCAGTTGGGTTAGGTTCGGTTAGGTTTGGTTGGGTCGAGTTGGGTAGGGTTCAGTTGATTTCGTTTGGGTTAGGTTCGGTTGGGTTTAGTTGGGTTGGATTGGGTTCAATTAGGTTTGGTTGAGTGGGGTTGAGTTGTGTTCAGATGGGTTGGTTTGGGTTCGAGTCGGTTAGGTGGGTTGGGTTAGGATGGGTTCGGCTCGGTTCAGTTAGGTTCGGTTGGATTGGGTTGGGGGGGCCTGGATTTGGTTGTGTTGGGTTTGGTTTGGGTGGGGTTAAGTTCGGTTTGGTTCGATTAAAATGGGTTGGTTTGGGTTGGGATCGCCTGGGTTCGATTGGGATGGGCTGGATATAAAATTAAATAAGAGGTACCAAACCGAACAAAACAAACAAAACAAAATCGAATCGAACCTAACACAACCCAACCAAACCCAACCCAACACAACTGAACCGAATCGAACGGAACCAAACCCAAGCCAACCCAACTGCACTCAACCCAACCAAACTTAACAGAACCCAACCCAACCTAACTGAACCCAACCCAAACTAACTCAACCTAACTGAACCGAACCGAACCGACCCGAACCAAACTCATCCCAACTAAACTGAACTGAACCGCACCGAACCCAACCCGACCGAACCCCACCAATCGAACCAAACCTAACCGAACTCAACCCAACCAACCGAACCAAACTGAACCGAACCGAATCCAACCCAACCTAACACAACTAAAGACAACAGAAACAACCCAACCCAACTAAACCCAACCCAACCAAACCATACCTAACTCAACCCAACCCAACATAGCCGAACCTAACCCAACTCTTCCTAACCTAACCAAACCCACCGAACCTAATCCAACCCAACCGAAACCAACCGAACCAACATAACCCAACCCAACGCAACCCAAGCAATTTGAACCCATCCCAAACGAACCCAACCCAACCCAACCAACCCAACCCAACCAATCGAACCCAACCAAACCCAAACCAACACAACCCAATCCAATCCAACCCAACCTAACCCAACCCAACCCAATCCAATCCAACCCATCCCAACCGAACCCAACCCAACGGAACCGAACCCAACCCAACTGAACCGAATTGAACCTAACCGAACCCAACCCAACCCAAGCCAACCGAACCTAACCGAACGCAACCCAAACCAACACAACCGAACGCAACCCAATCGAACCCAACCCAACACAACTGAACTCAACACAACCCAAACCAACCCAACCGAAACGAACCTAACCCAACACAACCGAATCGAACCGAACTCAATCCAACACAACCGAACCGAACCCAACTGAAACGAACCTAACCGAACGCAACCCAACCCAACCCAATCTAACCCAACCCAACCCAATCGAACTCAACGAACCGTACACAAACCAACTGAACCCAACCCAACGCAACCCAATCGAATCGAACCGAATCAAACCCAACCCAACCCAACCGAATCGAACCCAACCCAACCAAACCCAATCGAACCCAACCCAACCCAATTAAATCGAATCGAACCCAACTGAATCGAACCGAACCCAACCCAACTGAACCCAACACAACCCAACTCTACCCAACCCAACACAACCCAACCCAACCGAACTCAACCCAACCAAACCCAACCGTACCCAACCGATCACAACTGAACCCAACACAAGCGAACCTAACCCAACCGAACCCAACACAACCGAACCCAACACAACTGAAACCAACACAACCGAACCCAACCCAATCTAAGCCAACCTAACCGAACACAACCCAACCCAACTCAACCCAACCCAACCCAACCCAACCCAACCCAACATAGCTGAACACAACCGAACCGAACTCAACCCAACCCAACCCAATCGAACCCAACCAAACTCAACCCAACCGAACCGACCCGAACAAAACCCAACCCAACTAAATCAAACTGAACCGCACCGAACCCAACCCGATCGAACCCCACCAATCGAACCAAACCCAATTCAAGCAAACCCAACCAAACTCAACCGAACCAAACTAAATCCATCCCAAAAGAACCGAACCAAACCCAACCAAACCCAACCCAACCGAACCCAACCCAACTCAACCTAACCCAACCAAACCAAACCTAACTCAACCCAACCAAACCTAACCCAACCCAACCCAACATGGCTGAACCGAACCTAACCCAACTCTTCCTAACCTAACCCAACCCAATGAACCCAATCCAACCCAACCGAAACCAACCGAACCAACATAACCCAACCCAACGCAACCCAATGAACCCAATCCAACCCCATCGAACCCAACGAACCACACACAAACCAATCGAACCCAACCCAACGCAACCCAATCGAACCAAACCGAATCAAACCCAACCGAACCCAACCCAGAGCAACCCAATCCATCCCAACCGAACCCAACTCATCCCAACCGAGTCTAACCGAACCCAACCCAACGCAACGGAACCGAACCCAACCCAACCGAACCAAATCGAACCTAACCCAACCCAACTGAACTGAATCGAACCCAACCCAACCCAACCGAACTCAACCCAATCCAACTGAACCCAATCGATCACAACCGAACCCAACACAAGCGAACCTTTTGTGCTAATCCATTTCAACGGCAACAGCATCAGGGTGACTAAGAACATACCTATAAAATAAAAAATTTAACATTTGAATTTCAAAAGAAAGATATAAAACCAGAAAATGAGGGCAGAAAAAACTAAATAAACATAGTCAAACACTTATATATACATACTTATACTAATCTAATCAACCCCATTGACCTATCATTGGAAGTAACAATCAAATATATTAGGAACCAATGGAAATAAAAAGACCTTCCAAGATGGTGAGTCAAAAGGAAAGAAGACAGCTTCTTTGAATTGATCCTTGTAGCGAAGGAGTGCTGGACCTCCATATATGATGTAAACTGACAATATCTTAAGTTGATAGTCTATTGCAGCCTCAAGAGCTGGTGAAATTGTGGACCTAACCTGAAAAAAAGTGTCACCTTTCAAGAAAATCCATAAGCAGCAAAGCAGTAAAAGATAATCACAGGACCAAGCAAGGTGCCTTTGATGAAGCAGAAGCATCAAAAGTTCCTCCTCCTCCAAATCCAGTGCGTGGTGACTTTCAAAGAAGATATCACAGAAAGTAATATTGGCTCAACAAGTTGACTAATTGCTTCTTCTGGGTTCGAGTGAACACAGGCACAAAACAGAGCAGTCCAACCTCTGCAACAGGACCATGAAGAATATTTGTCTTCACAAACTTGGAAATTTTCTTCAGAGCCTATTGACATATCAGTGAAGTGCAAGACAATATATTAGCCAGTAAATTGAAGTAACTATTAAGTATTTTAAACTCAAAGTAATACCTGATTATACAGTGAATTAGAAAGCCTCCCAAACAGAATTTCAAGCACACAGAATTAGAATGGACAATCATCAACTACGAAAGTTCCTGCTATTGCTGATTACTGCAGACCTTCATTTCTAATGTATCAGAAACCAGTTACCCAATTATAAAGCATTATAACATAAAAAATCCAGTTAAACAATCAAGATCCAATCAAATGTAACAAATATAAAGTTCAGACCGAACAATAGAAGCATCAAGTGGCTGATCTTACCTTTTAGCAAAAAAATTTAAACAAAACCAAGAGAGTAAAAGAAAAAGCTTAAAAGTTTATAAATTCTTAAAAGAGAAGAGTAACCTACTGCTGAGTTTATTTGAATTAATTCCAAGAAATTACCAAAGACCCATTTTGAAAACATAATAACTCTTAACTTCAATCCCAAGAAACATGAAAACGAATAATTATACGAATAATTGTGAAACCATCATTAACACTTGTCCATCGACTCTCACACGCCTGTTGAGATCTCTTCTTCCTTCCATTACTCCAATGATAGTAGCCTCGGAGAGTGGATGAAGATGAGAGGGAGAAACCAGAAAGAATGAAATGAGGATCCCAAAAGTTTCAGAAAGAAATGAAAATGGTTGAAGATGAAATGTAGTAACGGGTGTTTTTGACGTGATACGGGTGTTAAAAATAAACTTTATACTAAACTACTTAAATAGATTTAAATAATACTTAAAAGTTAAGAAGGTAATATATATATATATATATATATATATATATATATATATATATATATATATATATATATATATATATATATATATATATATATACACACACACACACACATGTATAAATAAATAAACAGAAAAAATAATTCTCATCTCAGTTTTACAGTATGCACAAAACAATATATTTATAGACTATCAAATAAATACAAGATCCAAAAAACATATTTGTAAGTAATAACTCGTGAACATATGAAATTTGTATTGTGAATAAAAGGAATTTTATAGGATTTTCAAAATTAGAGACATAACATTAACTCAAACATAAAATCTCAAACATAAAATTGGAGGGACATTTTCATCTCAATTTTATAGTGTGCAAAGGGAAAAAAATAAATTTAAATTTTGCAAATTGAATAAAGGGTCTAAAAACTAACATTCAAACCCTCATTGAATAAAAAAAAGATAATGATATTTTGACAATATTTTTTTGACAATATTTTAATACTATTTACATGTCATTCTAAATTGGTTTATGTTGGTGTTTATGATTATTATTATTGATTATGGAGTAATTTTGGATCAATAACAGAATGACACGTAAATGATGTTAAAATATTATAAAAAGATATTGACAAAGTATCATTATCTTAAAAAAAAAATCATAATGCAACAATATTATAATGGATAACGTAGATAGAATCATTCCAAAATTTCAAAAATAGTTAAAAACTATCAACTACGTTTAGAATTGTCACCCAACTCATATTTACAGAAAGAATAAATATGAAGTAAAATTATGGAATGTCACATATTACCAAATATAATTAGACCGAGTCAGTATATTTTTAAAATTATAAATTAAACAAGGTTACATATAATTAAGAATTAAGGAATCAAATAAGGATTAAAACTACCAATAATTAAAACATTAAAAACTAAAATAGCAGGAAAAAATACAACTAAGTGTAATAAGTCTTAAACGCAACGTATTAGAGTTGCCATTTTAGTTAGTTTGAATTGTTTTTACTAGCTGAAAAATTCGCGTGAATCTATTATTAGGGTTTCGGTAAACCAAATCTTTTCAATAGTTTATAGTGTTTGCTTTTTAAATATTACGAAAGGTGACGTTTACTAAAACGCTAACTTTGAGCATTTTTATTTGATATATTTTTTCTTAAAATGTTTATAAATTTTCCCTTTTACTCTTTTCACATGCTTTATTATTTTATTTTATTCGTCCTCTTACAGTACACGATTTTATTATTTTTTACTTTTTAATATAAAATAAAAAGTTCTTATATTTAATTTGTACTAATTAAAATATTGAAGATGAAACAAGTTATTATTACTATTTATTAGTAAAAACACATGTTATACAAGTTTTCTTTATAATAATATAAATAATATAATTATTATTGTGATTATTTAAATTATAAAATTAAATTAAATAGTATTTAGAATTTTATTGAATTTATTTATTTATTCTATAAGTAGTTTTATGATTAATGGATAAATTTAAAAAATAATTAAATTAAAAAAAGAAGTTAAACTTAAAAAAAATATTAAATTGAAAAAATGGTTGAATTTTAAAAGGATTCATTTAAAGAGTAGAGTGAATAAAATAACTATTTTAATTTTAAAAAACTTTTATTTCATAAAATAAAATTGGAAAATAAATATAAATACAAAAAGGAAAATTTCCTTTATACATAAATATAAGTGAAATATTATTATATGGAGTTAATTGTTTAATTGGTTTCGAATTCAGTCGTTGTGTTAAAGTTGTTACTCTTTCTAAAAACACGTTCTCCTATAATTACATTGATCAAGTTTCCTCCATTAAATATATATAAAAAAGAATTAACTCGATGGTGATCTGACAAAAATTTCTGGCATTTTTTTTTTTCTCTTTTCTATTCTCTTTTGCTTGTCAGACATTAATCAACTTCATTTCTTCTCTATGCTTCTTTATTTCTCTGTAAAAAAATCTATTCCATTAATCATGAACTAGCTTCATTTAATTATAAACCCAAAATCCTAAAAAAAAACAATTGATATTTGTTTCAGAATTTAAATACGTAAAACACAATTATTGATATTGCAACAAGATTTATTATGAATATATATTTATACTTTTTTTAATGTTCTTATTTTGTCCCGTATTTTGCTTTAATTAATTCAAATCTTAAATAATAATAATAATAATAATAATAATAATAATAATAATGATAATAATAGTATAATACTAATACTAATAATATAATAATAATGATAATACTATAATAATAATAATATATTAATAATAATAATTATTATTATCATCATTATAATATAATAATAATAATAATTATTATTATTATTATAATATAATAATAATAATAATAATAATAATAGTAACCGTTTTCTTTTCCTCTGTGCAAAGTTGGTTTGAGTCTCTTTTCTCTGATATAATTACTTTTTCTAAAATTTCTAAATTTTTATTTTTAGTCTTAATTTACTGAAAAATAAATTTCACTTTTTAATTTTTCTTCTAAATGTTTCTGCCAAAAAAGTTCTCCAAATGTCCTTAATATTTGAATTTTTTCAATGTAACTTTTTTTCATTCTTAATGTTTTTAATTTACTAAAAAATAAATTTCACCTTTTAATTCTTTTTCTAAATGTTTTCGGCAAAAAAGTTCTCCAAATATGTTCATAATATTTGGATTTTTTTCATTGTAAAACTTATTAAAATAAGATGGAGTCGGAAGCCACAAGCAAAAGCCTACTTCTATCAGAAGTTTGTGTCAATGGTATACTTGATGTAATTATATTTGTTTGCAATATTTATTCGTAACATGAAAATATGGCTTTTCAAAATACATCACGTCATAAAAACAATTATTTGTTAGTCATCACGAAATTAATTCTCTAAAATAATTTGATTGATGTAATTATATCATGTGAAGACGCAATTAAGACATTTTAAAAAGATACTAACTTAATACTAACATATGAATTTGGACACCAATTAAACAATTAAGTCTAATATTAAACTTTGTTGTGGATGACATTTAGTTAGCATCACCATTGCCACAAGATGTGGTATTAACAAACAATCCACTTACTCACCATGCTATTTAGTTGGCATCACCATGTCATACTCAAGGACACAGTACGAGTGCTTTTCATATAAATTAATAAATGAATATATATGTTATTTTATTAAAAAAAACACATTTTTATGAAAAATAAGCACAAATAAACCAACCAAATGTCTTTACCCTTTTAGTCTTTCAAGCTAGGCAAGTGCAAAATATTTGCATAAGTTGCAAGAATCTGCCACATCCTTTCCCTAACCAAAGTATGTAAAAAGGCACTTGTTCGCATAAACTTGCAGATTGAAAGATTTGTAAATGGATTATTTTTTGCCGATGCCTTCTGTTATTACTACAGAAATTCATGAACTACATTTCATTAACATCTAGATACAGCCAAGCACAGAGCTAAAATTATTGTATAATCATCCTCTTGTTGGAAAAAACAGTAATCAATATTAACTTACAGTTTACAATAAGAACAATCATTGCTGACATCTCATATTCAATCACCAAAGAGAGGTTAGGAAGTAAGCAGCATCCACCTCAGACCGTCCTTCACCAGGGATGTCTCTGGTTTCTGACACTTGGAACATCTCGGTCACAAGAGGAACACTGCCAGTATAAGGCTCGTGCATCACCAGCAATATTGCAACAAGCCTCGGTCATGCTAATCCCATAATTCTCATAACCCACATCAAATTACGATATGGATCACATTTAGACACAGATAAACGTGTATGTATTGTGAAATTTCAAGGTCTACATTTTACCAATATATACAGTGTATAATAATGTATTGGGTGCGTGGTTACAAAAATGGTCTAACTACATATAATGTCAAACACTAAAAATGTTACTTTCAACAAATTATTCAAAATCACAATGCACTAATAAACCTAAATTGGGGTTATCCATCAGGAATTATGGTAAAGGAGTTTTGAATGTCTTAATGGGTGGAAGGGGAGCCTGCTAGAATTTACAAAAATTAGGCCAGGCATACATTTTCGTGGGGTAAAAAATAAACGAGATTTGTAGTCAGATAATAAGCTCCCAGATTTCTCATCTAGTTACCTATCCACCTCCTTTTCCGGGGTGGTCGCTCTTGTTTGACCTCTGAAAAATCCATTGGATTTTCATCCTCTAACTTCTTGACAGCTGCCTCTTTCTCGCTTGGCCTTGGAACCCTGAACCGCTCACTACGCTTCTTCAATTTATCAACAGTATCAGGGTGCTGATCCTCTAATTCTTTAGCTTTAGCATCCTTCATCTCCACATCTACAAAACCCTTCCCCTCAACTGATAAATGTGGTTGGTGATTGGTATAAACTAACTTAGTAGATTCGTCGTCAACAGGTTTCCCAGATTCAGAAGACCTATCATTATTATCTTTCTCAAGGTCCTTGAACTTTAAGGAAGATGACGACTTGCTGCTGTTACTGAAATCCTTTGTCCAGCGGTCATATTTAGAACGTCCTCGTTGAGAATCTTGCTGTTCATCATCTGAGTTGGCTTCTCCATTCCTTTTTCTGGACAGCCGATGCCCTGGGATTTCATCCTCTGCATGATCTTCATCGCCAGAGCCTTTCATGCCCTTCATAAACAGAAACAAAAGACCGTATATAAGTTAGTACCCAGTAACTGTTTACATCAGCTTGAGCTCAAAATCAGAAGAAGGAATAAAAAATTATTCCACAATCACTTTTTGGTTCGAAGAGACAGAAGGAGAAAGGAAAAATGCATTTAAAATCGATGTCCAAGGCTTACTAAGAACTATCAAACCACACTCTCGTGAAATAAGTCTCAAAATTTCATTCTTCGAAGAGTGATATTTCACAGCCCGAATCCTGCTGACTACATTAACCTATCCTGTCAAATACAATGACGTTCAAGGGAATTCGAAAACCTGGCTAGGTCCAACTGCTGACCATAGCGAAAAAAGAGAAAAATGTGAGAGATGGATATAATCAAATTATGCGGAAACACTCCAGTAATAGCAAGATTTCTTCCAATCATTAATCACATGTATGTCATTACAAGCAGGATCGAGCTTAATACTGACAGTGACAGATAATATCAGTCAAAGAAATAATAACAATCTCTTGTGCAAAAACATTAAGGACTAACTACAGCCAGTAGAGAAAAAGAAACTTGTAACTTAAAATAATAGATTGGTTCTTAACTGTATAGATACTTAAGCATGGCTCATATTATGCACTAAATTATAAAGCCTAATCGGAAAAGGACAAAATTCTGCTAAACCGAATCATATCTTCTGCTTTCTACCTTTCTCCCTAGGCATTAAGTTGGGGAAAGAGGAACCATGTGAATGAAATTAGATACCCGATGCCAAGCCTGTTTTCTATGGTTAGGCACTAATTTTACCCATTATTATAGACCCATTCTCCTACAAGTCACACGTAGAGATGGATAATTTCCAGATAAATCTCACATTTAAAATATATAAGCATCAAGTATACCTTGAAATTGGTCTGACCACTTTGAGCTTCTGGACTTTTGTTGGACGTGCCTAAACTACCAACAATGGGTTCTTTGCTTTTCCTAGAGTCGTCATCACGCTTTCTCTCGTGAACTCTTTGAGTATCTAAAGAATTAGTGGCACAATAACCTCGATTACTTGATTTGTCCTCCCTGGATCGCCTTTCCTCACTGTTGTATTGATTTCCACGGACATTAGCATCGTCATGCCCCTTACGGTGTGGGCTTTCACCCTTAACTCGATCCGTTGTTTTCAATTGGTCACTGTGTCGCATTGCTTCTCTATGTTGGTATTCTTTCTCCGAAACTTTATGTTCATCCTTAGCCCTAACAAGGCCAGCCAATATCTTTTCTTCAGCTTCTCGTCCACTTCTTACAGAATCTCGACCTCCTCTTTCACGCTTGAATGGATGTTCTTCGCGAGACTGTTTCACCTGATGCCACTCCTCTCTATCTCTCTTCCTATTACCCCTCTCCCTCAGTAGCCAGGCCTCGTTTTTTTGTCTGGCAGCATATTGAACATCAAGGTCAACTCTACTTCTTTGATGCTCATCTCTCTTCCGTGGATCCAATACTGAATCCTTTTCTGGCTTGTGCCGATTGACATTTTCTCTATACCCACGCACAACTTCTTTGGCTACATGCTCCCTCCTAAGATATTCCTCATTCTTCCTCCTCTTGTTACGGAAATCCTCCAAAGCTTCATGCTTATCTTTCAAGCTATCATCTCTTTCTTTGTGTCTTGAGACTCTTGACCTGACGTCCTTGTCATATGGAACCCTGTAGGTACCATTATCCAACTGTTTTCTTGATCGAAAGGAATCATCATTGTCGCTTCTCTCCTTTTCACGAACCCTACCCTTATCCCTCTTTCTTGGCTCATCATGTTTAACCCTTTTTCCATAGAGATCATCATTTCTACGTTCCCAATCCATGTCACAGCTAACCCTATCTCTTTGACTTTCAAAGCCATCAATCTTTATGTGTGATTGATGTGCCGAGCTAGGGTGTCGGTCCTTGTGAGAGTATGAATTCTCTCTACTTCTAATCACCATACCGTTTGTCTCTGTGTTTTTGCCCCCATCTTGCTCTCTTCTATGGAATACCTGCTCATTATCATGAGATTGCATTCTAATGCTACCCAGATGAACATCATGAGGATCCTGACGTACTTCAAAACCATCCCATTGCTTATGATAATCCCTGCTGCTTTCTGATATTGCTTTGCTGTTATCACTACTTCTTACAGATTTTGAGTCCTCACAATCACTTCCATCCCCAAGCAAAGGTTGCTCAACTTGAGATGTTATTTTCTGTCTCTCTGCTACCCCATCCTTAATGACATCTCTGTTGTCCACTGCATTTAAGTCTCTATCTCCCTTTTCCAACCTGGAAGTTCTATCAGTTGTCCGAGCTTTCTCAAGCTGATTGTTTTCAATGCTGGATTCCTTCACATCCTCAACGACAGGAAATGACAAGTGTGCACTATGTCTAGCTTCCATGCTTTCAACCGACCCTTCTTTTTTATTGTCAACAATTGTCACTTCTCGACTACAAGTAAAACGGGGAGACTGATCATCACATGCACTTCCTTGCATTTTCCTGCAAATAGAAAACAAATTGTTAATGAATTGCAGATTAAAATAAATGAGCACTCATCAAAAACCACCAGGACATGCAAAGAATAACAAAATAAGTTGTTGTCCTTAAAAATGAAAGTTTTTACTAACACGCCAACACACCTAAACTTGAAAAACCATCCCTTCCTGTAAGGTTTGCAAGCATCTAAGTTGTTGGACAATCCTTTTCTTTTTCATTTTAAATATAAATTTGACAAATATATTTTTTTAACCAAATTATTTTCTACATTGAGTGGTTGCAAGACCTTGATCTTAGATTCAGCCTTCTTTTTTCCCTAGGAGTTGGATATGTTTCATTATGTTGCATTCAATGTTTTCATAGGATATGGAATGCTTATGTGAGAAAGAATAAGAAGCCGACATTGACCAATCTGGCCAGAACTAATAGTATTTGCTACTGATTGTGTCTTTAGGCAATTCTTTACGGATCTGAATTATCATTTTTGGGTCCTATCTCATGCCGCCCAAGTTCACAATGCATCATACACAAACTTCGCATAAATAGGATCAAAGTGGAATGGATTAAGAATGGTTTTAAATTTAACCTGGATTGGCTGAATTATCTATATCTATCCTATGTAAAGAACATAATAGGAGTCAGGAGTTTGGTACCTAGAATCAGAGTAGTCATTTGTCTTTTCCTGGGGGAAGGGCAAATGTTCATCTTCTATGGGTATGCTAGTAGGACTGGCTTTCATATTGAGCATTCTTCTTCCAATCAGCTCTCCCTTTGGACCATTAAAATACTTGGACTCTAACCTTGGAATTTCATATCCAGATACATGGTCATCACTAAAATCCTTTTTCTGGGGCTCATCACCCTCTTGTTGATCTTGATCATCAATTTTTGCATTGGAAACATCATCTGCTGGATCCTGTAAAACAATCTGTTCATAAAAATATGGTGAGTAACAACAACATTGCACATGCAGGATGCAACAATAAAAGCAAATCTAATTACGACACATTGTTAATGACAATAGCTCAAAAACCTCAATGATAGCATCCGAATCACGGATTCGAGGAGGTCGGGTGTCAATGGAAGGAAGACGATCACCAGAACCACTTTCCACCTGTATTGCTCTCCCAGTTGGCTGAAAAAATGAATAACATTAATAACTCCTAGCAAGAGAATCAATAAGAAAAGCAGAAACTTCTACAAATATTTTGTACTATAATAACCAGACACAAGCAGGCCATACGCCAGAAAAAAAAAGTATATGGCCATAACGAAATAGAGGAGTTCAATGAATGGTAGAAATACATACAATTGGTGGTCGCATAGGTCCAGAACCTTTTATTAGATCATTTTGTCCAACATCTGACTTTACATAATTACCATTATTAACAGGAACATCATGTATACCAGAAGCTGCAGCTAATTCAGGGGGCAAATCTGGATCATAGTCCTGGAATGAAATCAAGTTGATGATTTAATTTATTTTAAATAAGCACTGGACCAAAAGAACTCCAGAAATATGTGATAAGGAACTGTTCCTAGCCAACATTAACATCATTACCTGCTCTGTTCGACCCCTCTCATAAACATGGATCTTGCTTTGCATGGTAGACTCCAGCCGTAGTTGTTCCTAGAAGAAAGTCAAAAAATGATTTTCTCAGTCTACACTAACTTTCTACTGGAAAAGAATATAAGCAAAAAAATTACCAGTTGTTTGCAATAATCTTTCCAGGTATTATCATTCAAACCGAAGTTGAAAAATTCTGATACATCAACACCAGGATATTTCCATGGTTTCTCCTCAAAACTATCAATATCAACATCAAATATTGTCCTGAAAAGAAAAAGTGGCAGGTTAAAAAAGAAATCACTGGGAGATAAATCAGTATAGTAGTAATAAAATGGAGGACGTAGGGGGCGATAAAATGGAGGTGTAAACGATTAAGTAGATTTGCCCTACAAAAACGTCATTCCGAGAAAAATGAATAATGATGACCTTGGTTAACATATTGATCTAACAACTTATGCAATATAAAGCTCGTTTACTAACCTTATCTACACTTTATACTTCAAATCAAAATTACCAAAAAGCTTTTATAGATCAAAAGGAAAACAAAAAAAAAAATATTATTAGCCTCTTTCCACTCAGAAACCGCATATTTCATATTCCAAACACTTCTCCCCTAAATGCAATGCAACTCAGATGCTTAACAAAAAGAATTTCTAGTTAGCAGTTGACATCAATCACTTCCTTTGTTGTCTTAACACAGCTAGAGACAAATAAAATTGTCAATTAAATTTTACTTTTGAGAAGGAAGCACAAATTCCAATCCACCACCAAAGCCCCGTCCTCCTGCACTGTGTCCCCGCATAGGTAATCCAGAACCTGCTTGAAAACCTTTTTGCATGGCTGCAGCACCTTTTATTACAGCTGGTCTCCAATCCCCTCTGCCATGACCGGCCAAAGGATTCATGTTAGCTTGTGGACGAATCTGACCAAGAGGACCTCCTGGAGTAGAACTAGTTGCTGCAGGGATGGATGCTGCACCTGGCCTGACATACTACATTACAATTAAAACAAAAGTGAAAAATGCTAATCATTAGATACTTAATTACTTTCCATTTCATAATCCATAGTTCACATATTTATATACTTAAAACGAAGGAAACAATTATACGAGTCTAGAGTAAATGAAATATCTAACTGTCTGATGAATGGAACAGAAGATAGTTTCTTCTCTTCCATAAAAGATTACTTTTAAGATAAAAATTAATCAATGAACCAGCAGAGAGGAAGTACAACAACCAGCCAAATTTAGAAAGCATAATTACTGATAGAATCTATGGAGACACAAGTTCTGTAGGTTCAACATGCATAGAAACACATAAATTATAGAAACAAACAATTGATCACAAGACCCCACTAGAATGTGCTAGGAGAGCCCCCAACTCACATTTGAAGCATCATAATGCAATTCTGCTTCCAACCAGCAATGAAAATTTTTAACTTTTGCAGTGGGATAGGAATTTTATACCAAATTCTCTCACAAGCTCACTTTTTGGATAAAAATTACAGCACATAAACCACTTGGGTTGACACTCATATAACAAAATCAAGTTCATCTAAAACAAATTGGTAAATGCTCACCCAAATATAATTAATAACCAATATAGTTTGAGCACATAAACCTTTCGGTGAATTTTTTTCCGTTCTAATGTATTTAAAGGTTTCTTGGAAGAAACAAGCCATATAAATCAGGTAAACTAATTTCATAATTGCAAATAATGTAGACTTATTGAAGTGAGACCCACATAAAATTCGGCCAACAATACTAAATGAGGGCATAAGAGTGTGTCAAAGAATATGGTTCTGGAATTCTGAAAACAGAATTCAGCTAATTACCTGTGTCTGCAGCATCTCAAACTGGATTTAATATACATGTCATGAATGACTCTTTAAGGCAACAGCAAATTATAACCAATTGCTATTGAAAAAATTACCTCAATTTTATATAATACACAATTTTTAAAAGGTGACGCAGGCTGAGCAGCATGAACATCCCACATAATTGAAAGTACATTTTCCGTGTTCTTTTACTAATTTTTTTATGCTATGATTACTTGTGCTGAAATTATTTAGAATGTGGGGCCAGTAGGTCAAAGCTCATAAAAACTATAACACTGTAGTCCTATTTAAATAAATTTCTCTACAAAATTTTATAGCAAAGAAAATGAAAAGGTAAAATGAATTGAGTTATTTTTCTATAATCTAAAATCAACTTATAAGTTAGACAAAACAGTTTCTATTAAAAGGCAAAAATGTAATTGCATTTTAAAATAAATTTAATTCATTTTTCCTTCTCATTTTCTTCTTTTACTGTTTATAAAAAAAAAATTATAACACAGAGCCAATGTCTAGAACAAAAATATTCTAGGAGCTTATTATGCCAAGTGAAGGCTTGTGCATGATTTTTACATTTGTGAGTTATTAGTTAGATCTCAGACTCAGAATCATTGAAGTATGGCTGCCAGTTTTAGTCATGCTTCACTGCCGTGCAGTGTGGTTTGGACATGTGAAAAAAAGGCAACTATAAACATTAGTAAGAAGAGTAGATTGCATACTTTTAGTTTTGTGAAAAAAGATAAAAAGATAACGAGGAAAACATTGAAAGTAGTGGAGAAAAGGAATTCTATGGTAAATAACATCTCAAAGAATATGGTAAAACTTTTGTTGTTGATGTCTTCGTCTCAATTCAAGCAACAAACAAAGATGCAAAGATCAAGCAGTTCCATTCCCCAGAAAGTAAAAAAGGAAAAAAAAAAAACCCAAAATTCAGTGAAACTGTTCTGTAGTCTGCACTACCTTGGAAAGGAACATTTATTTGATAAGTTGATTAAAGTTAAATATGGAAACCGGTAAAAATAATTAATGTCAACATGGTTTAATATTTAGAGTAATCAGCTTAGAAAGCTTGATACACTAGCGAGAAGGGATATTAACAGTTATACTTCAAGATTCACCAAACGCAAAGGAACTGAATTAACAAAATGAAGAAAACACTCTCATTGTGATTCATTTTCCCGTAGCAGCTGATTAGGAAATAACAGCGACTCAACCATGAAACATGAGTGAGATTCTGCATAGTTTTTGTATATGAACTTGGGAATAAACTAATTTTAGTTTATGAGAGAGACTTATTACATCCTTCCATCTTATTTTATTTTTTTCCCACAAACCAGTACCATAATTATTTGCCCTTTTCATTCACATTTAACAAAAAAACAAGGTTGCCAAGGTACAAGTTATTCAGATACCATACAGAACATCGCCCATATGACGATGTCATGCTCGATATATGTTCTGATGTTCTGTAATCCGCATGTGTCAACTAACATCCATACTCGGTTGGTCCTTGAATCCAAGGCTCGGCTAATGTACAAAAAGAAAAGGATAACAAAAAAATAATTTCAACTAAATTTTTTTCATTGGTGTAACTGTAAGTCACGATGTAATAATATTAATAATAACATAAAAAATATTACAAAATCTTTTTGCATTGGCTTCTTTCTATTTCACTGCCTTTTAAGCTTTTCTTCTTTTTTCAGCTATTCACAACAAGGAAGCACAAAAGAGACACAAAACCAGCTAAATTGGATCATCAAACTTTATTTATTACTATTCTTAAATGTACAATTACAACGACACTGACCTTAAACTGAGAATGAAAAGGATGATGATAACCCTGATTGCTGTACCCAATTTTCGGCGCAAGTACTCTCACCGACTCTCCCGCTTCCTTCTTCTCACCATCAAGCGGTTGAGTGGAATTCTCGTCCCAATCGCGCTCCTCAGTGTAGTCAGCTGCAGCCTCAACATCGAGGCCACCGTCATCGCGGACATCAGGAAGGCCACCGTCCAACACAATCTGCAGGTCATCCTCGCTATCATCGCTGTCTTCCCAATCATCACCCTCGCCGATTCTTCTGGAAGCTTCTACGGCGTCTCCTGTTAGTCCCACGGCGTCTCCTGTTAGTCCCGGAATGAGTGGCTCGCCGTCGATTTCCTCATCCTCGATGTCGAATTTGACGTCACTGCCAATCAAATCAACGGAAGGTTCAACGACGACGTTGGAATCAGCGATTACGTGTTCCGCGTGGCGCGGTGATTGTTGAGGTGATTGCTGGCTGTGAATGGGTTGAGCTTTAGGAGGAGAAGGAGAGGAAGGAGCGAAGGGCTGAGGAAGATCGGTGTATAAACCACCGAAGTCATCATCGTCTTCCATGGCGATTGTGTTCAAGAAAGTGTATTGAGGTTAGAAGAAAAAAGGGTTTTGTTTGGCTTAGTTGGTTTGGGAGATGGCAGAGTGCCAAAGCCCAATCTTCATCACCTTCTTAACGTGCTCTTTTATTGTTGTATTTTCATAAAAAAAAAAAATATACACACTTTCTCTTCTAACATCTCCTTTTAAGTTAATAGAAATATAAAATTATATGTTTTCTACTTTTACATTTGAATGTTTGGGAATTTAACACCAAATTTTTTATTTTAAGGAAAAGATATTGATAAAGTCCTTTTATGAGATTGTAACATTATAAATTTATAGTCTTAGTATATAAATACGTTTAAGGTAAACGGTGAAATAGATGATGATATACTTACGGTGTAAAAAATTTGTTGAATAATTCCATAACCTTTTACTAATTGTTTTGTACATTTTTTAAAAAACTCATTTGCTTGGTGTGTGTGTATATATATATATATATATATATATATATATATATATATATATATATATATATATATATATATATATATATATTATAGTTATTATGGTGAATAAATTATATTGATATTTTATATTTTTTAAAATATTTATTTTATTTTATCAAATTTATAATATTCTATTTCATAATTTAATATTATTAAAAGATGTTAGAATTCAAAATTGTACAAAATTATATAACTTTATAATTGTTTATTTTATCTCTTTAAAATATACTAATTTATCTTTATGCATGCTGGAAGAAGAAAAACATTTTCTTTAAAGACATGAGAATCTTGGACAGGAATTTGAAATTTATCTATTTTCTTTTAATATTTTAACCTTTTATGCTTGATAGTAATTTTATCTATAAAAAAATTACATTTAAATGATATCATATTTTAAAAAGCTATGTCATGGACAAGGTTTTAATTCAAAAGGCCAGTAATTAAATCCTTACTATTCCATTAAATAAGTAGTTGATAACTAATAAGATTGTAAAAATTTGTTTCTATTACTTTTGTATATTTAAGGAAAATTTTATTTTACTTTTTAATAAAAAATAAAGTTTTCCTGAAACTTTTATAAAAGGTTAAAGATGTTAAAATAATATTTTAAAAATAATAGTGATTTAAAAACAATAAAATTCAATAATTTTAATATTAAAAAGTTTTATATAAATAGTTTTGATATGAATTCATTATTGTTTTAAATTTTCAAATTTATTTTTCTAAAGTTATTTTACTTTTAAGGATCATTCCTCTTTGTTCATATGATTGAAGAAGCGAAACTATAATAATAATTCTTGTCTTAAACTTTTCAAGGTCGATCAGTTTTTTCGTTCGCATAAGTTAAGTTTCAGTCATTTTCTCAATATTTTCTGTTATATATCGCATGTGAGTCTTCATTTACTTACATACATCTTTTTAGTCATTTATATAAGTTTTTGTTAATCAATGATTCTAATGGTGTATCGTGATCGTGTTTGTGTTGTTCTTAAGTATAGATAGGACATTTTGTGAGTGTAAGAGATTTGAGATTCGTAAGAACAAATTCATTTGTTTCTCAAGAAAGAAAGAAATAATTGCATTGTTTTTAACTTGTAAATACTTTAAATTGTCAATTGTATGCTTGTATAGTGTTTTGTTTGTGTGATTTATTTGTCTAATGAAATATGATATGGGAAGTTAAATTAGGGTTTTAATTTGACTTCATTGAATTGTATTATGAAATTGCATATGTTTTCTAGTTGATGCTGCAAATGAAATAAATTAAGCCTTTAAGTATTATATATTTGTTAGTTGATACGTTTTGATATTTATGATTGTTGTTTGATTTAGAATGATATAAATTTTCAAATTATGTTATATAGAATTATGGAGATTCGATAAGCAAGAGCTATTGATTTGGTGATCATTTCAAATAACTCACTAATTTGAAAGTGACTAGGTGAGACAAGTGTTCTTGGGCGACTTTGGAATAATATAAACTTGTGGGTTTCAGTGTTTATTTTTGTTAAGCGAGTTATATGATTGTTGAACGAGTATGCTTTCATACACTAACCGATAAGCAAAATTAGCAGAGTCGAAATCACACATTTAACATTATATATATATATATATATTATATATATATATATATATATATAATAGTAAATATATATTTAATTTTATTAACGAATAAAAAATGACTTTACATCTTAATCAATTTATAAATTTAATAACTTATATTATAATATAAATATTAAAAATCCAGACACATATAAGATAACATCTATAATCTTTACTATTATATATATATATATATATATTTATTGGAAAAGAGAAAATATTAACTGAAAGTATATAATAGAACTTTGAAGTGTTTTTGGATATTAAGATGTAATATTTTTTTTTGTAAGGAAGATAAACACACAACTTATATTATTATATAATATCTAAATGTCCTATTAGATATTTTAATGGTATTATATAAAGATGATATCATATATTGTGTTAACATATTCTCAGAAAAAATAGAACAAAAACTATAAGAACAGGGACCTAGTGTAATATGATTTTTGTGGATAAGTAAAAATAATATAATTTTTAAATAGAATGACTTAAATCATTCTACTATTGTAAAATTTATTAATCTTTAATATACAGAAATAAAGAAATTCACTTTGATGTTTTACTGAATGATCCAGAATTTAAAATTTATTTTGTTCTAAATTATATAAATAAATATGTTTTTAGTCCCTAAATTATTGGCTGTTTCTGGTTTTCCTCCCTAAGTAAGGTACAATTTGGTCCTCATTCTTTTGGAAACGTTCGTTTTAGTCCTTCTAACTTAGTCCTCATTTTGTTGCTGAGTGAGGACCAAATTTTTAAATGGTGTTACTTTTCGAGGACTAAAACGAACGTTTCGAAAAGAACGAGGATCAAATTGTACCTTACTTTGAAAGAGGGACGAAAACAAAAAACGGCCAATAGTTTAGGGACTAAAAACATATTTAACCCAATAAAGTAATTAGATACAGACCTAATTATTGAAAAATATATAAATAATATACAATTTTATTAAAAATAATTAAAAAACGGATACCTCCTATTATATTATAAAAGGTAAAATTAAAATATGAAATATGTGAAAAGAAATTATCTTTATATATTAAAAATAAGTATTTTTTAACAAAATTAAATATATTTTTGTAACAATTATATTTTAACAATAATTATATTATAAAAAAATAAAAAAATTAAATTTTTTACATCTTTATATAAGATAGATAAAGCAAACCCAGAAGAGTGAAGTTGAACAAAGACACTGTCATTTGTTAGCAGTGGATGCATGCCTCTTCCATTTCCTCCCCAACACGTGCAAGTGTTGCGTGCTCTCCTTCGCTACACTGTCAACAAAGAACTTCGTAGAGGTCGAGTTTTGCACGCTCGCATTCTCAGAAACGGTTTTTTCTCCTTCACTCACATTGCCAACGCCTTCATCAACCTCTACACAAAGTGTGGTCACTTCGCAGAAGCCAACCTCGTATTCGACAACATCGTTCACAAGGACGTCATCTCATGGAACTGTCTCATCAATGCATTCTCCCAACAGCAAGCCTACGCCTCTTCTCACGTCATGCGTCTCTTTCGCCGTATGATGGCCTGCACTACCCTCCCCAACGCCCACACCTTCACCGGCGTCTTCACCGCCTCCTCCAACCTCTCCGACGCCAGCGCCGGCCGCATGGCCCACGCTCTTGCCGTCAAAACGGCCTGGTCCGATGACGTTTTCGTTGCCAGTTCGCTTCTTAACTTGTACTGCAAAACGGGTCTCGTTGCGGAGGCGCGTGAGCTGTTTGACGAAATGCCTGTGAGGAATGTGGTTTCTTGGGCTACCATGATTTCTGGGTATGCTTCCAAGGAGTTTGCTTATGAGGCTTTTCAGCTCTTTGAACTATTGCGTCATGAAAAAGAGAGTGACAATGAAAAAGATTTTGTGATCACTAGTGTTCTTAGTGCTTTGACGAGTCACGTGTTTGTGGACACCGGAAGGCAGGTTCATTCTCTTGCGATGAAAAACGGGGGTGTTTGCTTTGTCTCTGTGGGGAATGCTCTCGTGACGATGTATTCGAAGTGTGGGAGCTTGGAGGATGCGCTCAAGACTTTTGAGTTGTCGGGGAATAAGAATTCGATCACGTGGTCGGCTATGGTTACTGGTTTTGCTCAGAGCGGGGATGCGGATAAGGCTCTGAAACTGTTTTATGATATGCATCGCTCTGGAGTTTTGCCCACTGAGTATACTCTTGTTGGGGTGATCAATGCTTGTAGTGATGCTTGTGCTGTTGTGGAAGGGAGACAAATGCATGGGTATTCCTTGAAGCTGGGTTATGAATTGCAGTTGTATGTGATGTCGGCTTTGGTGGACATGTACGCGAAGTGTGGTAGTATAGGGGATGCTCGGAATGGTTTTGAGTATATTCAACAACCTGATGTTGTTCTTTGGACTTCAATCATAACGGGTTATGTACAAAATGGGGATTATGAAGGTGCTATGAATTTGTACGGTAAAATGCAGATGGGGCGAGTTATCCCCAATGATTTAACTATGGCTAGTGTTCTAAAGGCTTGTTCTAGCTTGGTGGCTTTAGATCAGGGAAAGCAAATGCATGCCGGGATTATTAAGTATGGTTTTAGCTTGGAAGTTCCGATTGGAAGTGCTCTTTCTGCCATGTATGCAAAGTGTGGAAGTTTGGATGACGGATGCCGCATCTTTTGGAGGATGCCTTCTAGAGATGTAATTTCGTGGAATGCAATGATATCCGGACTTTCTCAAAATGGTCGCGGCATTGAAGCCTTGAAGTTGTTTGAAGAGATGTGCTCGGAGGGAACAAAGCCCGACAGTGTCACATTTGTGAATCTTCTCTCTGCTTGTAGTCATATGGGTTTGGTGGAAAGAGGGTGGGTTTATTTTAAGATGATGTTTGATGAGTTTAACATTGCTCCTACAGTAGAGCATTATGCTTGCATGGTTGATATCTTGAGCCGTGCTGGACAACTAAATGAAGCAAAAGAATTCATTGAATCAGCAACAGTTGATCATGGTCTATGTCTGTGGCGCATATTATTAGGGGCCTGTAAGAACCATCGTAACTATTATCTTGGTGCTTATGCTGGAGAGAAACTAATGGAGTTAGGCTCGCCAGAATCGTCTGCTTATGTGTTGTTATCGAGTATATATACGGCTTTAGGAAAATGGGAAGACGTGGAGCGTGTCAGGGGGATGATGAAGACCCGAGGGGTGACTAAAGAACCTGGTTGTAGCTGGATTGAGTTGAAAAGTTTGACCCATGTATTTGTTGTTGGAGACAATATGCACCCACAAATTGAAGAAATAAGGTTGGCGTTAAAACTGTTAACCAAGTTAATGAAAGATGAAGGATATCAACCTCTTCTTGATCCATTACTTCCTAAAATTATCAGTGATGATTTGAAAGGTATTATTTGATAAAAGTTCCCATCTGTACCAATCAATGTTTACAAGTAATCTATGCAGTGTTTTTTCTTTTGTTGTTTGGATTGGACCTCGGGGTATGGTATAATTCTACTGTTAAGAAAGCCTCTTAGTAACTGTATTGAAAATTTGAGATAAATACGATCTGCATCTGAACCAGCATATTCTGTCTTCAAACTTATTTGCTTCTCATGCTTGCCTTTTCTTCTTGATATATTGGTTTTATAATTTATTTCAATTCTTAGTTTTTTATTTAAACTTTATTTTCATTTCCCTTGTTCACGTAGATCAAGAAGGCAGCGATGAGATACAACTCAGGGTTTGTGGTGGCTTTTAGATTGATGAGATCATCAACTCATGCCCAATGTAAGATTGTTCATTATATTCAGAAACCTCACTTTTATGGTCCCCCTTTTATATCAATTCGTTGATTGAGATATTTGAAGATTGCTTCTACGTATATTTGTGAAGTAATTTGTCCTTTTTCTGTTTTGCATCTACAAACAATTTTCTTTATCTTAGAGATTATATGTTAGCATTTCTTCCTCCAGCCCTGGAAGTCATTATTTTGTAACTATTCTTTTGTTTTCCCCTTCATCACAATCTCAAATTAATGGTGATATATTGCAATCCAGGATGGCATTTAACCACTGAGTTGCAATTAGTGCATTGGTGTTGCTGTCTTGTGCTTTTTTCTGGTTGGTTAGCTAAGAGGATTGTCAAATCATGAAGAAGTATGGCAATTTACGAGCCAATGATTCAGAATCTGGCCCACATCCAAAAGTTTCAAGCTGCGACTGTTATGTGCAGTTCATGAGCTCGTTGGTCAGGCCGTTCATGGGGCACATACATGATCAGGAACCAGAGAAAGAGGTCAGTAGCTATTTAATCCTCTTAGGTCAACCAATCGGACCCTAAGAGTGAAGCGGAGAGTCAATTAACAAATTATACTTGCTTCTGTTCCAGCTATATAATGCGCTGGGTCATTTGCACTTCAGGCAACTAAATGTGCTATTAGTGCTAGCAAGATCTTAGACGACTAGGCGTTCTTTTGGTTTGTTTAAATAGACCAAGCTCATATTGTCATATATGCCAAAAAGAAAACCTAAGGTCATACATAGAATTACTACAGCCCCATCATGGACCGTAAAACCCAGCACCTAAAGAAAACTTTTGGAAAGAGGAGGTATGCATAAAATTCAAGATGTATACACTGATTTGGTATAACGGTAAATTTCTGTTTCTTGATTTTCGTATTGTTGCTTTAACGTGAAAGTTTCCACACATCTAAGATCATTAAAACTACACGATGGAAAATTTATTTTGCTAAAGCCTGCTGCTTCGCTGTTGGAATCCATGAATCATTATTATCTTCAATATCCACTTGCTGTCTATGCATAGAGTTTTATGCACAGGGCGATCCTCAACGGCCAACAGCAGTAATTGGAGATAGGAATTTTCAGCACTGGCAACAACTTCCATCCTTCTCGTTCATTGCAGTAATATTTACTGATTAGTGTAATTACAAGATCTACAAATAAGTTATCTATTTTGATTAGAAAGGTTGTCGGCTGAGGTTTGATTCCTATAAATAAAATATACATGTAAAATGACATAAAAAATATACCTCTAATGTAAATTAATTAAGGTACCTACAATTTTAATCGTTTAGATTAAGGATTGATATATTTTTGCTCTCGTTGTACACTTATAAATCACTTTAAAAGTCACAGACAAACTAATCGGGTGTATTTAGAGCATATCCCCAACCTATTTATCTGACTTTCATATTTTGTATGATTTGTATTTCCCATTTTTTTGTCGGCGTATGATGTTTTGTTACACAGTGAATAACATAAAAAATAAGTTGAACTTTGAGACAAACAATACATCAATTTCCATCTCTAGGCCAATTTTAGAAGGCATGGTGATATATGATTTATAACTATATGCATATAAAATAATAATTGTAATACCAACTATACTAAATTAAGTATTTTGTTTTGCATCCTTATGGTTTTCTCTTGCACTTCCAAAGGATCTTTAAAAGACTAAACAGCATTACCTCCTTGCTTTCACTGCTTTGTTGTCCCCACCCACTCTTCGAATTCTACTTCAGCAACTTCTTACATATTGCGTAATTCCAAAAAAACATTTTTGAATTACAAAATTCATAATTTTTTTTCTAAAATAAAAGACTTCCAGGCTTTTGAAATTTTACAGTTCGAAAGCTTTTTGTTTTTGTTTTTGAAAAACATGACTTATGAATTGTTTAATACGGAGGTCACTTGTGAATCTAAAAGTCATTTTTGAATTCATAAATTATTATATTTTTTTAAAATAGAGTTTCTGAATTATGTAATTCAAAAAACAATATTAAATTATATAGATTACACCATCCAAAATTAAAATTGACTTTCAATTTACTATACTAGATTGTGTAATTTGGTATACATTTTTAAATTCTAGATTTCACAATTCACAAAGTTTCCAGAGGAGCAATCCAACAAAACTTTACACCAAAAGGCAAAGTGGGAATTTTAATATTTATGGGGGTGCAGAAAAAAAAACACGGATGCAAAAAAAATTCCCTAAAAAGTTGTCAGCCCATCGTTCAATTTTAGGTTAAGGCCCATGTGCAAAAAATCGTAATGGGGCCGATGTAAGAAATCAGTGGCGCGTGCCCAGTTTGTCTGTGAAACTTGAAACGAGGGTTTAACATTTGTTGCATCTTTTTCGCACACACGTTTTCACTTTGCAGTTCAACCCAGCTAGCATTCTCAACCGTTCTCCCGCTCATTCCTCTGGTAATACCTCTTTTGCGCTCATTGTTTCATTATCGTATTCTCTTTCTTTTGTAAAAATATGATATAATATTTAGGTGCCATTTTTTCCCGCTATTTTCGAAGTGGATGTGGATTGTGGAGTTCAAGAAAATCTCATGCTTTTTGGGTAGATGTTCCTAGTGATCTTTGGATTTCCCCCGTCTTTTTTATCTGAATAGTTTCAGTCTTTTATGTGGTTTCAATCATAAATCAACTGTTAACAGCAAGCAATAATTCACGCTATTGCTGTTGTGATCGTAATTATTTGTTCTCTCAACTTGCTTGTTGCAAAACATGAAAAGGCTTTCAAAAAGTAGAGATAACTGTGATTAGTCGAGTTCTTTAAAACTTCAAGAAATTGAAATTGCATCCGGAGCTGTGTGTAGAAACTATAAATGCACTGAAAGAACGTCTATAGGACTTGTTCATTTCTGAATTAATAAATCAAATTGTTGTTTAGGTTTGTGGCCTCATGCTGGTGTCAATGATTTGGTATTAGTTGTCCCCTGGCCTGGCCATTGACTCTTGAGTCTTGAGCCAGTACCTTTTTCCGGTTGTTGAACATTCCACATTTTAAAACATTGACTTCTACCAGTCATTCTTGTCACTTCTATAATATGGAAAACCCAGATACAGCGCTGACAACTTCATCCCTGCCTCCACCACCTCCATTAGCTGCGGACGAGCCAGAGCCCAAGAAGCTGAAGATGTCCACCACAACTTCTGACGATGAAGAATGCAAAACTGCCCCGGGCACCAAGAAGCGATACAAACGCCGTAAGGTTGCCATTTTCTTTGCTTACTGTGGTGTTGGCTATCAGGGTATGCAGAAAAACCCTGGTGCAAAGACCATTGAAGGTGACCTAGAAGAGGCCTTATATGTGTCTGGAGCTGTTCCTGAACATGATCGTGGAATTCCTAAACGATATGACTGGGCTCGCTCAGCTAGAACAGATAAAGGTGTTAGTGCTGTTGGTCAGGTTGTCTCCGGTCGTTTCTACATTGATCCTCCTGGCCTTGTTGACCGCCTTAATTCAAACCTTCCCTCTCAGATAAGGATCTTTGGTTACAAGCGTGTGACAGGTTCTTTTAGTGCCAAGAAGTTCTGTGACCGGAGGAGGTATGTCTATCTCATTCCTGTGTTTGCTCTTGATCCAAGTTGTCACCGTGATAGAGAGACTGTCATGGCTAGTTTGGGATCTACAAACGAGCTTGTTAAATGTTTGGAGTGTTCTGAGAGAGGCCGAAAGGTGGTAGGATTAGTTGGCAACCGTAAGCACAATCTGGAACTTGAAGCTATGGATGTTGACGCTGGATCAAACAGAGATGTTGTGCTTGATTCTGTAGTTGCAGAGGATGTGGAAGTTTCTCTGAGCAAAGGGGATGATAATCATTTAAATGGGGAGTCTGGGATTGATACTAAGGGTGAAGTTTTAGTTGATGGCACGAACCCTGAAACTGGTATTGAGAACATGATTACTGTTCAGGATGAGGATGTGCCTTTGAATGGTGAATCTGTGAATAATTCAGACATTATTGAGGAAGAAAAAATGAACGGAGTGGATAAGTCTACTGGTGGAAGCAGGTTCTGTTACGGTGAGAAGGAGAGGGAGAGATTTAATAAGGTTTTAAATTTTTTTGTTGGGACTCATAATTTCCATAACTTCACCACCCGAACAAAAGCACAGGACCCTGCTGCTCGTCGTTACATTATTTCATTCAATGCTAACACTACTGTTGTAGTTGAGGGCATTGAGTTTGTAAAGTGTGAGGTTGTGGGACAGAGCTTCATGCTTCATCAGATACGGAAGATGATAGGGCTGGCAGTGGCAATAATGAGAAATTGTGCACCAGAATCACTTATCAATAAAGCTTTGCAGCAGTGAGTACAACTTCTATTGTTTGTGTTATCTATAAGTTTGCATTTGAAATGCTGTGATTCTCATTGGATATACTTTTCTACTTTTGTTTTCCTAAACGCAGGGATGTGAACATTAATGTGCCTACTGCTCCTGAGGTTGGATTATATCTGGACGAGTGCTTCTTTTCTTCATATAACCAGAAGTGGAAAGATAGCCATGAAGAGGTGTCAATGAAAGCATATGAGAAAGAAGCTGAGGAGTTCAAAATGAAGTACATATATTCCCATATTTCTTCCACGGAGCAGAAGGAAGGAACTGTTGCTCTTTGGTTGCATTCTTTAAACCATAGAAATTATCCAGATCTGCGTGTTGTCAATGAGGAAGCCATCACTGATAACAAGAGTGCTGATCCTGAAGAAGCCATTTCTGATTACAAGACTGCTAATCCTGAAGAAATTACTGATAACAAGAGTGCTGATCGTAAAGAAGCCATCACTGATAACAAGAGTGTTGATCCTGAACAAGCCATCACTGATAACAAGAGTGCTGCTGATCCTGAACAAGCCATCACTGATAACAAGAGTGCTACTGATCCTGAAGTAGTAGTGACTTAGTGAACTGTGTTTCCAATCTTTTAATGTCAACCTCTTCTTTCTACTTGATTTGGGCCTGACTTTTCACTGCATACAATTGATTGTTATATGTCTATCTCCCCTGCTTCGCATCATATACAATATATAAAGTATGTGATGTGGTTCTGAGTCCATCACTCGGTAACGACACAAAAGTAATGGACGAATATATATGTTAGATTTTGTTATTTTTTAGTCTACAATATGATATTTACCTATTAAGCCATAGCTGAGCAATAACCATCTACTTGTGCTGTAAATTAAGTTCCATTGCAAAAGAAACACCTATATCATTGCAATTCTAACTAATCATATGACTCGTGATTCTGTTTGTTTCTTTTATCTTCTATTTAAAGCGCTTGTAGACCTCGTCTATTAATGATCTTGCAGGTTATTACAAGTTTTGTTGTATTGTCACGATTTAAACTTGCCATTCTATACTATTTTCAAGGGCCTACAACCGATAATGCATTGTTTGTATCCGTGGATTATAGACCATGTATTGATAATGTTAAGTAAGCACAAGTTTATTTGTATGTTATTCACAAATATCACTAATACACTTTATCAGCTCTGTTTTTGCCTCCGCAAAGGTCAAGCATCGATCTCCTACAACGATTCTAATCAAATGCTATACAGGTACAATGTCGTAAATTTTGTTGTCGTAGGCATACATTCAAACCGAAGCTCATACCATTATCTTTGCTTGTGAAAAGTAATTTAGAATGTTAACCACCCTATTATATTTGTTCTGCTTTCCAAACTTGTGTTTTATTTCTACTTACCTATCATTTAATTCGAGTGTACGAAAAGTGATGTGTTGCTTTTATGTCATACCTTTGTATGTTCTTCGTGCATTTCAGATTTTCTATCCAAACACTACCAAAAGCTTACGCAGCCAGCAATTCTGTCTTATTTTCAAGCCCTGATTATTTCCAGAATTCTTGAATTCTCTAAATCTCCGCTTCTCATTTTGATTATGGTTCATCAACACAAAATTTGCGAACAAGCTGTGAAAAATTGTTTAGCTTTCAGTTTTATGTTCTTTGAACGCAACAAAGATTTAGGTTACATAGATATATTTAAAGTCGATTTCGTTGTTAACAAGAGGACTGTTTTTCATTTTATACATAACCATGCTGTCAAAGCTCAACAGAATTTTCTTTCGTTAACAGGAAATCCAAAATGCTATGCTGATATATGAATTACGGGGGCCGTGGTCTAAATACGGCATCATTCATTCAAGGACGAAAAGGAAATAACCCAGTACAATATAAGTGCAGTTTTTGAATTACATTTCTCATCTACAACGAAAATGCAGTACTGCTACACAAAAACTATGAACAAAAGTTATCATTCAACTTACATTGCATAAGTATATAGATGAAAACCACGGTTCTTCATAAGTATCGTAAAGTCGTGTAATTCTACAGATAAAACTGTAGTATGACGACCTTGCACACGACCACTCCATCTGACAGGTTCATCCTGCACAAACTTCATTAACAGAAAATCCACCAGTTGTTTTGAAGTCAAATTGCCTTACTGATACACAACGAATAAGCATTGTGATTCCAATATAGGATCCAAACTTGTCATTCATTTATAGGTGTTAGCAATGAATAAGCTCACAGAAGATATGTAAGGTTTAAATGATAAATTAATTAAAAAGAGTTTTTAATAGCTTAATAACTGAGAATTTATGGTGTATTATTGGAATAAGCTCTCTATAATCGCTAGGAAAGGCCCTCTCACATTCCTTATCTACAAGGAAGAAAGGGTAATACTAGTGCAATGCTCTCTACTGACTATGGAGACATCACTGACCTACTCAAACTGTCATTCATGACAAACTAAAATAATTATCCTGAATATAGCATGCTCAATTCTTAACCCAACTTATATGGCAACTATCACTTAAACATTATCTATCGAATAATGCGCAAGCGGTATATAATCAGAAATATAGGAAAACAACGAGTACAAATTCCAAAATCTCTCTCGTTCCAAATAATAGATATTATCAACAAAACTCCTTCCGAAGTATGATTAATGATAATAATGTGATGGAAATGAAACCAGTAAATTCATAAGAGGAAAACTCAATTTCTTATACAACAATCTAAAATTCAGTACATTCTTCAACAATAAAACAGTAGCGACACCAATACACAGATTCCTCAATCAGTTTCTACCAAGAGGAAGAGACCTACAAGAATATGTTTCTTTAAATTCAGACTTCCTAGACGAAGTGAAAATGGACGCATACACATCCTTAGTAGCATTCGCTGGTGCCAAATCCGACGCCTTGAAACGCTTCGCAGCAGCAACAGCACCATTCAAACCAACGTTACCATTAGCAACCTTGCCTTTTCCTTCCACCTTAGCTGAAACCCTCTCCACAGCCTTAACATCAACACGATGCTTGGTACCACTCAACTTAGTCCCTTCCAAACTCACACCATCATCACTATTCTTAACCTTCCTATTCTTCTTCTCCCTTATCTTAGCCCTCTCCTCTTCCATCCTCTCCCTCAGAACCGCCACCTCCTCATCAGTCCCATTGAGCACAATCTTATCAACGTCGGCATACTCCTTGTGACAAACCAAACACGACGAAGACTTAACCTCCCTCAGAGCCCTGGCACTCAAAACATGCCCACAGCTTTTCAGCGCGAAAAACCTATATTTTCCATTGAATTCAAGCCCCGCAACGGGGCACTGAAACTTTGCCCCGTCATCAGATCCAGGAATCGAACAAAGTTGAATATTGATCATGTCTTTCAATCCCTTGATGTACCCAAATTCTTTAGGAAGCTTCTTCCCCAGCAAAGCTTCCACCAGCGCTTCCTTGTTGAATATATTCCCCAATTTGTCGATCACGCAGGGCTCCCTCAGGGGCTCATTTGAGAGAGAGCAATTGTGCCACTTTGAGAGACGCTGTTCGTGGGGGTCCACCTTATCTGGCTTCTTCTCAGCGTACATATTGAGGTAGCAGTCGCGGGACTCGGCGCCGGTGGCTCCGCCGTCTCCACCGCCGCCGAGGAGGCGGGGCCGTAGGGAGAGGGTGGAGAGAGGCGCAATTCTCGAGAGAAGGGTTTCGTCGGGTAGGGGCTTGCCATTGAGGGTGAAGTAGAAGGATTGGTGTGATCGGGGGAGAAGGCGGTGCTTGACATCGGAAAGGGTTCTGTGATTGGTAGTGGATTGAACGGAAATTCCGAGGTCCGGTGACTGCACCAGGATTTGGAGCGATTTTTTATTCATTTGAACGATTTTCTAGGGTTTGTGATGTGGAATTGGGGATTGAAAAAGTGATCGATTGGGGTTTTCCGATGGTCGAAACAAACCCTAGAAGATGATGTACGATTGGTTATAGTAACCGACTTTGGCGACAGCTTTGGTTAAGAATAGAAGTTAACCTGGTTCTGATTTATATATATAATCTAAAATTTAATTTAAGATTGCTTTTTATCTTTTAAAATTTAAGTTAATTTTTTATCCTCTAAAATTTGAAAAATATTGCTTTTGGCATGTTAATTTTGATTGTTAAAATGAATATTTCGAATGAAAAAGTATATTCATTACATATTTGATAACAAAAATATCAAATAAATAGAATATCTTATAAATTGATTATGGATCATTTGTTATGTTTCAAAGAAGATATAAGATGATAATATTAAAATAAATATTTTAAAAATATGATAATTAAAAAAAATAAATTTTAGATTTAGAGAAAAAAATAAACGTATCTTAAATTTAAGAGATTAAAGTATTTGGATTTTTTTATTTTTATTTAGTTTATAGTTTCAGCAATTTTTGAATTCATGCAATGAGATTTGTGTGCTTTCACCGAATGTAGTTATCTTTTATTTATCAAAACTAGTAAAGATAAATGTTTTTTGTATGTTCAAACTTTTAAAAAATCACCTAACTCATTATTGAAAAAAATGAATTATTTGAAATATATTTTCTTTATCTTCTTTTTCCCATATAAACAATTGATAGGGAGAAAGTTATATCATATATTATATCATATATATATATATATATATCATAGTTATAAAATATTGTGTGCAAAATTTTCATTAAATAAAAGCAAATAATAATAATAATCATATTACAAATGTTGAGGAAATCATGCTTTTATAAATAATAAAAAGACAATTAGATATCTAATTAGTAAAGAATCTAATAGAAGACTCAAACATCACATGCATTACAACTATAAAGTAAAGGAAGACAAAATAGATTAAAGAAAAAAAAAGTCAACTTATTCTATATGAAAAATTGATATGTTCAAAATGAAAAGTTCGCTTATGGTTAGTTTCAGGCTTTCATCACGCAAACAGAAGAAGAAAACTTGTAGAAGAAAAATCATAGAACTTTAGAAAAATAATTTATAAAAAAATTACATTTTTAAAATAATAAAATTCATTCATAACAAATTATCAATATTAAAATAGTTTAATATTAAAATAAATGAGTTTTTAATTATTTTTAAACCATTACCAATTTAAAAATACTATTTATTGGATTTTTACAAAATAAGTTAAATTAGTGTATTGTGATCTCAAATTGATTAATATATTATAATGATTAACAAATTGATATTCAACAAATTTATTTAATTTAATTATTTGAAAAATAAAATTTAAATAATTAAGTAAGTGGAGGATATAATTTGAATATAAATGATAAGTGAGTTTAGTGAAATGCAACTCTCACGTTGCACCCATAATTTATGTATACTTGACCAAACATTTGACATTAAGTCTGTACTTCTTTATTAGTCTCTAGATTCTTGTTCACTGTTGTTTTTACAAATTCACGTCAATTTTTAGAAGAAAAAAATCTCTCTATTACTTGATTGACATAAGAATAAACGCATTAAAATACTTATCTAGTAACTTTTTTAAAAAAACAAATAAGAGAGTCTATATGTTTAACTTCTTTAATAATTTAAAATTTAAAAAATTGTTCAATAATAATTGTTTATAACATAATTATCAAATAAGTTACCTTATCACTCTTGGAATCTTTCCTATCTCAAGACCAGAAAAACATTTTATATTTACTAATTAAATAAATTTAGAAAATTTTAAATTATATGCCATGCATGAAATTTTTTATATTTGATTTTTCTTTTTAGTGAAACATTTTTATTTCTTCGTATTTTTATGACTATTCGATCAATCACAGTTCGATGGTTAATCAGTAAGTCAACGATGAGTCTTTAAAGAGGACGACCAACCACGAACCAACCCAATAACTTACTCGGAGTTCAAAGAGTAAACTAATGAGTTCGACCGAATACTAAACAAGTTGGTTGATTGTACACTACCCCTAATAGATGTCCCATAGCCCATAGCACATGCCATAGAGTTCGGTCAATCAACAAACAGGTTGATTGTCCATGTATTAGCCTTGATAACCAATCATCAACCTGGTCAATAGGACATTGAGTAACCATGCACCAACTCGGATGAGTCAAGCATTGGCTCAGGTAGCAGGGCGAGCATGGATGATGACCAAGCAAACTATCTGACCTTGAATTAGATTGATCATGATGAACAAACCAGAAGAGATTAACCTTAAAACTCATCAACTAGAATAAAGTATAATTACTCACAATTAGGTTGTAATTAGGCCAATGTTAATCAATAACTCATTACCAAACCCATAAATAAAAGTTTGCGATAGGAAGGTAGTCTATATATATTAATTGTTGCATTAACTATTTTCTGTCTATTATATTAATGTTGAATTGATTTTGATATTGAAGTATCTATTGTAAATATCATCCAAACAGTTTAACGATAACTAATTTACTAAACATGACAATACAACACAATCTGAACTGTTGGTCTTGCCTCACCCGAAACAATAGATACAAAGGATGCATTAATTTTTATAAAAAAGAAAATTGTGTTTGAAAAATTAATGGAAATATCTATATCTTTTCTAAGTGTGTAACCATATCTTTAAGTTAATAAAGTTAATAAAAAGGAAAAAGTAAGAGAGATATAAAATCATATTCTAAGGTATAACTAAAAAGATATTGCCTGGGAATAAAATTTTTCCTTATATCTTTAAAGATATAATTTTACTAAATAGATATTATCAGCGTTTAAGTAGAATATAAGTTAAACTCAAATAGGAGATTATACTGTATATGTTCGAGTGAGTTATTAAAGTTAACTTTTAGTTTTGAGACTATTAATAGATTTTTCAAAGAGATTACCTCTTACTTCTATTTGGCTACCACGTCCTCCATGGCTTCTTCTTTCCAAAGTTATAAAAACATAATGTTAATGATATAATTCGTTTTACTTAGAAAATGATCTCCTTGAAAACTTGTAGATAATATTTTAAAACTATGACCCCACAAATTATTTTTAATCGAACCAATATTTCTTTTGCTAATTTGAACATAGCAAATTAAGCACAATCTTCATGGATAAATTATGAAAATGCTGTAATTTTTTTTTTAAATTATAAAAGTGAATAAATTTAAAAAATATTGAAATAGGTTGTACATACAAATTTATTATAAAGAAGTCATATTCTGAAACAATTTTTTTTATATATTTTTAATAAAGGAAATCAAAGTGTGTTTCATCATTGGAATGTAAAATAAGTTTGCATTGGAGTATTGATTAAATGCATGACTTTAACTTTATAATATTGTATTGAAGTGATGTATAGATATCGAATTTAGTTAAAGAAAAGTTATAATAAAGTTGTGTTTAAACATTTAATTTATGTTGATAATTTCTTAGGAAGATAGATTGAGGAGATTTCCAATCAAGAAGTATGACTTGATTATATGAGATCTTATGCTATCTTTTTAACACAAAACTTTAAGGGTTTTTATTTATTTATTTATTTATAATACTTTACTCAATATAAAACTTTTAATTTATATTTTAATTTTTAAACAATTTACTAAAAAAATCGATACCAAAGTAGTACTTAGATACACGACATTTAACTATAAAACATTGAATGAAATAGTATTAGTCTCCAAGAGATATTTTTATGTAGTTAATATGATGCAATTATGCACAATGTCAAACATGTACTGTACTGTATTGTATTTGAAACGTAGTTTTGATTGTCCATGTCGGATTTAAAATGTACTAGTGTATCCAGAAACAATTCAGGTTTTTATTGATTTTTTAAGAATAAAATAGTATTTTATCACACCAATGGGGTTCAGGAAGAAATATAGAGGTGTAGGAAGCAATCCAACTGAATATAATCAATTGTTTTGGGCCTTGGTGTGCATGTGCAAGGGCAACACTCATTATAGTTTGGGTGTTACTCCCTCCACCCCCACACGTCTCTTCCTCCACCTCCCCAATTTTCTAAAATGCCAATTATATCCTTCTAAAATGACAATTATATCCTCAAAAGTTAAAATTTTTTATTTTTATTATTTAATATTTTAATTTAGGTTTAATTGCTTCCTTTGTCCCCAGTTTGGTTGAATTGTGTCAAATTCATCCTCATTTTTAAAAAAGTTTCATTGTCGTCCTCACGTGGTATAAAAGTGTCAATTGAATCCAAACATAGAAAAATTTGTGTCAAAGTAGTCATTTTTCCTATATCTCTGTGTCTTCCTTTCATATGTCACTTCTCTGGAGCTATGAAAAACCTTAATTGGATAAGGTAAAATGAATATCTGTACTTGATTGTATGAAAGGAAGACACAGATATATAGGAAAAATGACTACTTTGACACAAATTTTTTCTATGTTTGGATTCAATTGACACTTTTACACCACGTGAGGACGACAATGAAACTTTTACACCACGTGAGGATGACAATGAAACTTTTTAAAAATGAGGATGAATTTGACACAATTCAACCAAACTGGGACAAAGGAAGCAATTAAACCTTTAATTTATTTAAAACTTCTGATTTACTTCCCTCTGCACCTCTTCCTCTCTTCCATTTTCGTTTACCTTTCTCTCTTCCGTTAAGCTTCTTCTCCACCTATAACAAATTCATATTTTAACAAATTCATATTTTAACAAAATTATTACGTTTAAAAACTAACCATATATAACATTTAAAATTATAAATTTAAATATAAATTACTGTAAATAAAATAAACAAATAAAATAAAAACGAAACGTAAAAGGAACACTGCCTCTGGACGGATGACATCCTTCAACGGATGTCAACATCCGTTGAAGGCAAAACGGATGTCGACATCCGTTTTGCCTTAAACGGATGTCGACATCCGTTTTGCCTTAAACGGATGTTGACATCCGTTGAAGGATGTCATCCGTCCATAGGCAGTGTTCCTTTTACGTTTCGTTTTTATTTTACTACGTTTTGCGGCTCATGCAAGGATTATAGTTGGAAGTATGGGAAGGATTTAGGGTTTAGGATTATTGGAAGGATTATGACTACGTACCTGGAGAGGAACCACGACAAGGACACTACACCACAAACGCACTGCACCACGTACTGCACCGAGAACAAGAAGAAGATTGTTTGATAATTCTTTTCACGATCACCAAGCTTTGTAGAAAAATATTTTACTCATACAAGAAACTACGTAGGTTATCAGTGAAATATGTTATAAATGAATAAAATTAAAAAACAACAATTTTAAAAATAAAATTTTACTGAGGGGCAAAATAGTAAAGGAAAGGTGGAGGAAGGGGCAAAATAGTAAAGGGGAGGTGGAGGAAGAGATGTGGGGGTGGAGGGAGCAACACCCTTATAGTTTTTATCCTGCATCTTCAAATTCACTTCAAAGACAAATTTAATCTTCGAAATAAATAAATAAATAAATAAAATATAAAATAAATTAGGTAAGCTGTAACTACTTCTTACCAAATATATTTAGGTTTAATGTCTCCTAAAGTCCCTATTTTCGTCCAGAATTTCAAATAGGTCTCCGTCTTTTTTGGCGTCTCAATTGGATCCTTATTTTTGTAAAATTGGATCAAATAGGGGCTTTCCGTCAAATTAAGATAACACCGTTAAAAGGATATGCTGACAATGCAATTTTTTTATTACGTGGCATTAAAAGTTAAGCTTATAATTCTTGTTTGTGGTGTGGGCTGTTCTTGTTCGTGGTGTGGGCTGTAGGGATGGCAGGCCCAAAATGCTATTGGGGAGGGGGTTGAGAAAAATTCTCCATTTTTCCTTGTTCATGTTAGAGGACTGAGGTTTGGAAGAGGGAATAAAATAATAGGAAGGGGTAGGGGAGGATGATTCAGAAAGAAGACCTGCATAATTCAACACAGTTTAAGTTTATATGTAATTTTTTTTTCCTTTATATTCTCTCCTTCACTCCCTTCCACGGCATTTCCTTCATCTTTTGTTTTTCCTTCATCTTTTGTTTATTTTCATTTTCATTTAACTTGTTCATTTTTGTTGATTAAGTTTTGTTTGAAATTTTATATTTATTTTTATTGTATTTTGCATGTATCAGAATTTTAAATTATATTTAAGAAATTCATCATATTTCAAAATTTGATTTTTGGATTTTAAAATTTGAAAGAAGTGGTTATCCGATTTCGAAATTTGAAATAAATTAATATAACATTTTGAAATTTAGGAAAAACTTTCACTGGATTTTTTCATGGAATTTTAAAATTTGATGATTTTCTAAATCAATTTTCAAAGTTCAATCAATTCTTAAACAAGATTTCAAAATTAGGTGAGTTTCTTAAATTGGATTTCAAAATTAAAAATTGAATTTCCAAATACGGTAAATTTTCTAAATTAAATTTGAAATTCAAATACATACAAAATATAAAAAAATAAATATAAAATTTTAAACTAAATAAATATTAAATTTCAAAGTAAATGAATATTAAATTTCAAAAAGTTAACCAACAAAAATGAATTAGAACAATAAAAATATACAATAAATGAAGACAACATAAAGTAAGATCAGCAAAGCTATTGTTGAAGGAAGAACTTCTTTAAAAAATACTTTAAAAAATAACTTGGAATGCATGATCGTTCAATAAATATAAATATGATAATAAATACGTTTGGTAAATAATAATTATTACTTTTTTATTTTATATATATATTTCAAAGGTTAATGAAAATAGAGTAATAAAACTTAAAAAGCCCAAAAATGTATTTATTAGTCCTGTAGCATGCCCACTTAATTTCTACACAACTTGTTAAAATACCATAATACAAAATTTAAGATAATCCATTATTAGTTACAAATACCTTTCATAACCATTAATGTATGGACATAAACATGTAACCATATTATTATCACTACAAACAGTATGATAATTATTTGTGGAAAGTATCCATAAATTTTATTTCGTTAGCAATTTTATTTTACCCATCAATTATAACAAAAATAAATATTTATCTACACATTGCTCATAAATTTATTGTTATTATACATATCAGAATACATATTAATAATATTTGCAGGTGATTTTTGTATGTATGATTAAAATGTTAGAAAAGGCATTATCTACTATAATTACGCATATAAAAAGTTGTTTAAGTGAATGAGACTTCAGGTAAATTTTATATATATATATATATATATATATATATATATAATATATATATATATATATATATATATATATATATATATATATAAGTACAACTTCTTGATAAAACTCTCGCAAAGTTTACAATAAAAAAAATCTAACTTGGATACACTTTTTAATTCTTAAAAGTTAGTAAAGGATAAAACTGGAATTAGATATTCCTTTATAAAAAAAAAAAATCATTCAAAAATGTTTTCTTTCTTCCTAAAAAGTTATTTACTACATCTTTTATATTTTGTTTCTATTGTTTAACGAAAGATTATACATCAAATTCTTATTAATTAAAAAATGTTGGAAATTCAATTAGAAAATATTTTTGGTTGTAAAAAAAACATCTATATTACTAACCTTGGCATTATATAAAATGTACTATAGAACATCTAAATATCCATGTATTTACTTTATTATTTTCACCAAGTTTAATTGACTTTCTAAACACAAATAATCACGTGTTTACATAATGTTCATTTCAAAAAAATATTTGTAACTCTCTCTCAATTCAACTCACATGTTCTTTTAATTTTTCAAGATCAGATATGTCATGTTTTATTTTAAAAATTAATTTATAATTTATATACACAATTCAAAGAAATATAAAAAAAACATGAAAATTATGAAGTTAATTGTAAAGTATACATGTAATTTTTTTTTCTTCTCAAATTTATTAAATTAAAAATTTATTTTCTTTTTATTATTATTTATTTTTTATAACGTGTGTATATATATATATATATATATATATATATATATATATATATATATATTTCTTGAATTATAAAATAACAATATTTAAAATATCTTTTGGAAAGAAGTTGACTTTAAGTCTAATTCAAACTCACAAAACTGACTTATAAGATAAGGTTTGCACCGATTTATATATTCTAAATTGGCTTTATCTCTAGTCGATGTGGGACTTTCAACATACCCCACGCCAAAGTATATAGATCTCGAGTGTGAAACTAAACATTAATGACTAGTCCGACGACCTGATAGCAGATGGAGTAATATGTCCAATAAACAATAATTATTGTTAGGATAGATTATAACTCCGTTCATCCACTTATATATTTTTAATTGATATTATGTCTGGTTGATATAGGACTTCAAAAATATTTCATAACAAAAAATAAAATAAGAATTAAAACAAGAATTTTAAATTCAGGATAAGTAGAAAATAATTTTAAACAAAAAGAGCGTGAGGAAATGAATCAACATATAACCGGAAACAAATTGAATAATAAAAATATAAATAAATTGAAAATGAAAACATCATGCTGTTGATAAATACAATTTAATAATAACACATTAACAAGAGGACTAGTACATTAATAAAAATAAACTAAATAATAAAATAACAAATAAATAAAAGGACTAATATATAGTTGTCAATAACATAAATATAAATTAAAATATAGAATTAGTTCATAATTGAAAATAAATTAAATAATATAACGACAAATTAGATTGAATAAATTTTATTTTTATATTTATACTTTTTTAATATAATCTCACGTTTTTGAAATATCTTAATTTAGTTCTAATTTCATTTTAAAAAATCATCATATTATTAATTCATGTTAATGTTATTGGAAGAATGACAAGTTACAAAAATAAGTATCTTTGGTGGCTTATTTTGGGAATCCAACCGCTGAAAAGGAAACATGTAACATGACCAAAGACTTTGGGACACAAATAATGTTGGTGATTTACAAAATAAAATAAAATAAAGATAAGGTGATGTATATTTATATTTATTTAAGATATATTATAAAAATAAAATGATTATAAAAAAATAAATTTTTGTATTTAAAATAAAATAAAATGATAAAGTTAAATAAATGTAAAATTTATATATGTCAAAATATAATTTCTGTTTGCAAAAACCAGAGGTTGGTATTGCGCACTAAAATCATCTTTCCAAGCTGCCACAATAATCGACAACCGTCTTTTTTGTTCCTTTATTATTGATTATGTTTTCCCAATCCACGCCATCTTCATCATTTTTAGCATCTTGGATTTCTATCTGTCACTTTCTCAATATCATTAAATAATAAAAGTTGAAGAAGACCAATATATTATTAAAAATAAATTAAATAATATAAACATAAAAATGAATTAAATAAAATAATGTATAACTTAAAATAAATAATAAAATGTTAATAGACATGAACAAATATATTAACATTAATATAAAACCGTTCATCTCACTTTCTCTTTTATTACTAATGGAAGTCACACTAAAATTAGAACAAGAAATATTTTTAAAAGGATAAAATTTTATGCAACTCTGAACTCTATTTCTTTTACTTTCATACTTTACCTCGTCTAAATTTTATTTAGATTAAACATAAATAACTTACTTTTAAAATATAAATTTAATTACAAAAATTAAAGAGTATGATTTTCTAACTTTGATATTTAAAGTAAAGATAAAATAAATATGATGCACACAGATAAATAAACATTATACAGTATTACATAAATTGAACCAAATCTTTGTTTTTTTTTCTCCAATTCCACAACCAGTGGAGAGTGTGGCATAAATGGATATTCTTTTCGTAAATGGATATTCTTTGAGGAAATTTTTTATGACACTGAAATATTACACTGTGAACTACCTTCAATCATTGTGTAGTGTAAAAGAGTGAAAGGTTAATGTTTGAGACAAAGGTTTTGATGAAAACTTGTAAGACTTGTCTTAAATTTAAATTTAGGATAGAAATAAATCATATATAATATAAAAATAAAGTTCTATATCATATAAAAATAGGAATCAACCTGAATTTATATATACATAAAATATTTTTCATTGATAAAAAAAATAAATCTGTAAAAATTTGATTTAGAACGAATAATATCTTATGATTATAGAGATCTATATGTGTTACACTCTCTCTACATTGAATGTAGTACAGAATTTCAATACTAAAAAAGTTGTTGAAGCAGTGACCATGGAAATTTATTTTGAAAGGAAGCAATGAGAAGGTGGTCCATGCCCTTTTTTGGAACATATCTGTAAGCTCATCTCAAATGGCTACAAAATGAAAATGGTTCTCAGCCATAAATCACTATATATGCTTTCAGCCATTGATGAAACTAGTGGCTCTTGCTTCATCTCAGAAGAGATAGAGTTCATCTTATTATCAGCCATCTACCACACAATACTCCCAACAACTCTTTCTTTTCTTGTCAGGTTTTGTGTGGTGTTCAATTAAAATCATACCTTGCAATGTCTTACTTTTCTTAACTATAAGACAATGTTCTTCAAATTTTCAACAACACTTTGTTGAGATATTAGCTATTCCATCTCTTTACTTGTCTCAACCCTTACGACATTATCGTTTTCATCACTTTCAAATGGTTACAAAAAACTTGCAGAAATTATTGTGTGGTTCAGAGACTCGCGTATATGGAATCATTTATATGACAAAACAATAGTATTGCACATTATCAATTGAGCAACAACATTTTCCATAACATTAAATTTTTTCTAGAACATATATAACTCTCAATCAATTCAGTAAACGAGGAAATGAACAAGTATGAAATACGTAAAAAAAAATGGTAAAAGGAATTATACCTCTGTAGTATTTCAATTTTGATTATTTGTTCTATATTTGAATGAAATTGTAGAGAATATTTGAAGATATTTGGTAAAAAAATATTATATATATCAATTGCAACATTATAACAACATAAACAAAAACGATAAAAGTTAAATCATCAAAATCTTGTGACATGGTAAAAAATATTTTGACACACAAAATTTTCTTACATTTATTTGATATTATCATTCAAATACAAAATACAAATACAAAATTAACCTTTTTTATGATTATTTTACTTATAAAATGTGTTTTCAAATAAATATAATACATGTCAAAGTATTATTACTTACAAAAAAAAAAGTAGGTGTTCTCATCATTTGGATGTGTTCCACGTGTAATTTCCTGTTATTAAGAAAGTTCCAATGTCTGTCCCCTGACATGTGTAAGTAATTTCTTAGGAAAGTTTCCATTCTCTTAGATTAATCAATGCCCTGGTTTATCTCCTAAATTTTAGCTCAGTCTAATGACTGTTTCTATTGTATAACTAACAAACTTTACCGTAACAATTCTGAAGGAATCACCTTCTTTCAACAATTTTCTGATTTTCCCTTTAACATGATGTCTTCCTGGACATCATGCATCAGCTTCAAAAGTGGGAACAGTTTAATTCTGAATAAGGTGCCAACAAAGAAGAGTGAAAATATACCTGTGTTGTGGTCATCATCTATTCCTGCACAACACGTCAACTGCATGAGATCTACGTTGAACACTCGATGTTCTGCAGTGAAAGGTGTCATTGTTCACTGTCTCAAAACTGAGTTTTTCATTTTATTTTCCATTCTGAATGCACCAACACTTAATTAAACTCTTAGAAACGAAGACGATGTTTTTGGTTATAAATGTTCACTTAATCAAAGTTACATGCTTTCCCCTCTTTTGAGGGCACTCGAGAACATGACACCCCAAATATGTTGGACATTGTTTTCTTTTGGAGAAAACCCTTTGAAACTTTGTCTGGTTGTAGGTGCTTTATTGAAACAAATCAGAATGTCTGAATTTAGTTGAGGTATGCTCTATATTAGTCACATGTGAGATTTTTAACAATACCATCAACATGTACAGAACTAATACAAAGATAACTTGGACTAGATTTATATTAGGGTCAATCTGTTGTTAGTACAAGGTTGTTTTTGGATTTTGATTATATACCATTTGAACGGACCAGTCAACCCAACATAAATCGATAGGTCATTATCAATATTAACCGATTAGCATCTCCTATATTAAGATTGTCTAGATAATTACCAAGATAAAATATGTTATTGAACATTGAACACATTTTAAATAAAAAATTCATTTCAAAATCTATAAATAATATATATAATACAGGAGTAGATAATTATATTTATTAGACATTTCCTTTAGTAGGTATCTGTTCGTTTGGACTTATACTCTTAAAAAAAAAGGTTTTACTAACATTTGAAAAAGTGAAATAATACCAAGAGACATGAATTAAATTGTGAGGGTGTAGTTCTCAACCCTTAATTAATACTACTGAAGCAGATTAATTTTATGCATATCAGATCAGTTAAATATGTTGTCACAGTTGAGGAAAACTTGTAGCTCCAGTATTAACTCACCGTTTAATTACCACCACAAAAAGTTACACTCAAATGCCAACCACCTACATCATCTACAAACAGCATTTCTCACATGTGGAATTAAAAACGTCGACAAAACCAATGATTTCACTTCATCCTCACCACTTTTTTGTGTGATAGCTATTTTAACTTACCATAAAATTTCTAACTTTTTCATAATACATGAAAAATATGCATGAGATGAGTGAATGCTAGCATGCCACGTAATTAGCAAGTATATCCATTCATGCCACGTGCCTTTTCTTTTCTATCAGAAAATAAATAGTTAAAGACTAGAATTTATTTTTAGAAACTTTTTGTATTATTGTGTATTGTTTCTGCTGCAGTAGCACTTTCTTACTCTCACAACAACTGTGATGTTATCTGTCTCTCTCTTCCTCCAAGAAAAAAGGAGATACTAAGTTTGAATACTTGCATTGCCACGCCATGATGAGATGCTAATTACGACTAAATTAAACATAGAGAGGACAAGGTGATTAAGATAATCAAACCACACTTGGCAATCTCAGAACCATACACCTAACCAATTCTTGTTTGTCCCAATGTCATAGGACATGTACGACAAAACCATGCGTGGCTCACCTTCTCCTTACATATACGACGCATGTTGTCACACAACACCAAACCATCACCAGAAAAAAAGAAAAACCAGACCAACCATACTACACCAGACACTCCTCCTAACCTTCAAATCTCTTCTTCCTCTTCATCACACCGTTATAAAAACTTCTCTTCCTTGGGACTTTTGCATTTCACCTGCATACCTTTTCTAACATGGCTCCCGGGACCGGTGTCTTTGCAGAGATTTTGGATGGAGATGTGTACAAGTACTATGCCGATGGGGAGTGGAAGAAAGCTTCTTCTGGGAAAACTGTTGCCATCATCAACCCCACTACAAGAAAGACTCAATACAAAGTTCAAGGTAAATCACCTAAATAATCTCGTATGCTAGCACTTGGCTCGTCAGTGATTTCCCTTCTTCTTGGATACGAAGCCCTTTATTTTAGTCAATTTCTTGTGGATGTTGCTAGCAGCTTGAGAATTACAATTCTAGATGTCAGTTAAAGTTAGTAGAGAAACAATTGATGTGTAATTTTTACTAAATTTTTTGTGACTGGAGAATTAGTGAGGAGAAAGCAGTTTCTGTTGCTAAATTTTGTGTTTTTAGGGCTCAAGTTCTTGTTCTGTGTAACCAAACTGAATCTTGAAAGCAAGGTTCTTCTTTTTATTTACTTTTACAGTGAAGATAAGTGTGTGTGATAAGCTCTAAAATGAGCTCTAAAATGGTGTTCATGCAGCTTGTTCACAAGAGGAGGTTAATAAGGTCATGGACTTGGCAAAATCTGCACAAAAATTATGGGCAAAGACCCCACTGTGGAAGCGGGCTGAACTTCTTCACAAGGCAGCTGCTATCCTTAAAGAGCACAAGGCTCCAATTGCAGAGTGTCTGGTGAAAGAAATAGCAAAGCCAGCCAAAGATGCTGTTACAGAGGTGCATATTGTGTCACGGGTTATGTGAAACAAGTTGAATTATTGTTCTGGACTATTACTTGGAAGGATGGAGATAACTGGTTTTGTATTTCCTTGAAGGTTGTAAGATCTGGTGATCTGATTTCTTACTGTGCTGAAGAAGGGGTAAGGATTCTGGGAGAGGGAAAGTTCTTGGTGTCGGATAGCTTTCCTGGAAATGAAAGGACAAAATATTGCCTCACATCCAAGGTTTATCTCAACACTTCTTTCAAACTTCAATTTTAACATAAAAGACTTCACAGGTCAAAATTCACTTACTACTGGATTCTCATACATTTTTGCATTGAAGCTTACATGTTAACATAAAAGATTTTGTTCAGGGTGAAATATCAAAGAGAATGGATTAAACAATTCTCACATTTAAAGGGGGTGATGGAGTAGGGACATTATAAGCAAAAAGACCCATGAAGAATGGGTGCTTTAGAAATATGGTATTGATGCAATAAACAGTAATTTCAGAGAGACAATACATGCTTTCCTACACTCGTGTATAACGTGTATTGGTGGAGAAATGACAAAAATAATCAGGTCAAGGATAAATCACTCTATCTTTTAAAATTAACTGGAGGAATCAAGTTCTTCGTTCATCTGCAAAGTTCTTTTCTTTCAAGATGTCCACGTGTAAGAAAAATTTATAGATCAAGAATGGTTTAAGTATAACTAGTGCAACAAATCGAGGGAGGTCAACTTAAATAACACTGATAAAGAACTTGCTTACTGGACAGTGGACACCATAGACCATAGTCATTCCAGAAATATTTTATCATGGAAAAGTACGTTCTTCTGTAATTCCTGGACACAGTCAGCTACTTCTGAAAAATCAATATAATAAATTATTTTTGCTAACTCACACATACAAACAGACACAATATCAAAACCCTGAGTTCATATTGTTGTGTAATATCTGCATCAGATTCCATTATCTTAGTAACTTTTAATGACTAGCAAACTGAATGATCGTGATGAGGTGAGTAGCCAAGTATCTTCATGCTTTCTAGATTTGGTTTTTGATGTGATCTAATAAGAAAGTTTCATTTGATTTTCAGATTCCACTTGGAGTGATTTTAGCCATTCCACCATTTAACTACCCTGTTAATCTTGCTGTCTCCAAAATTGCTCCTGCACTGATTGCTGGAAACTCCATTGTGCTCAAGCCTCCGACTCAGGTAATTATATCCTTCATTGTGAAACCCTCCAGAGGGAACCTACTAGTTAGATCCACACCCTCAAAGTAAAAACTAGCTCATGTCACAAAAGTGCTATGCCAGCGTTAAGAGTGTTGCAGCAGTTAAACAGATCACAGCAACAACCATTCCATTCCAGGATGTTTATTTCCTTAGTTTCTTTCCTTTGTTGCTCCTTCTAATGTTTGTTTAATGATCCATTTCAGGGAGCCGTTTCTGGTCTGCACATGATTCACTGCTTTCACTTGGCTGGTTTTCCCAAAGGGCTAATCAACTGTGTCACTGGCAAAGGCTCAGAAATTGGTGACTTCCTAACAATGCATCCAGGAGTGAACTGTATAAGGTGACGATTTGCTCCCCTTTGGATGATTCTGTGATAGTATCATACCACACATCCTCAATTTCCCTGTGCTAGTAATTTTTCCTCCACTGACTTGTGACTTTGGTTTGCCAGCTTTACTGGTGGAGATACTGGCATTGGAATTTCAAAGAAGGCAGGCATGATTCCTCTGCAAATGGAGTTGGGAGGAAAAGATGCCTGCATTGTACTTGAGGATGCTGACCTGGATTTGGTTGCAATAAACATTATAAAAGGAGGCTTTTCATACAGGTAATGTCACAACTGTATTAGTACTTCTGTGACAAGGGTTCCTCTAATGCACTGATTTGGCAGAACAGCGAGCTATATTAATATAGACAAACAGACTTCCTCATCCACACTTTGCATGCATGATGCATTCTTGTTTTCTATCTTTCAGTGAAATATATAGAGTTTGTGAGGTATTGCTTCTAATATCAGTGTATTCTCCCATATGAGATGAATGTTAAATGGTTAGAATTCCAGCATCATGTGCTTTTCTTATGGTATATGTCAGATATAATTCAACAACAACAAAATCACATTCTTAAGGAATTTGACTTGAATTATGATTCCATATTTTTTTCAACAAAAGTGGGCAGAGGTGCACTGCTGTTAAGGTTGTCCTGGTAATGGAATCTGTTGCCGATGCTTTGGTTGAGAAAGTGAAGGCTAATGTGGCAAAACTAACAGTCGGACCACCAGAGGATGACAGTGATATCACTCCAGTTGTGTCAGAATCATCAGCCAACTACATTGAAGGCCTGGTCTTGGATGCTAAGGAGAAAGGAGCAACATTCTGCCAGGAGTACAAAAGAGAAGGCAATCTCATTTGGCCTTTGCTACTGGACCATGTGAGGCCAGACATGAGAATTGCATGGGAAGAGCCATTTGGACCAGTTTTGCCAGTAATTAGGATAAATTCAGTTGAAGAAGGAATCCATCATTGTAATGCCAGCAACTTTGGACTTCAGGTCAGAAAATTACAGCCCTCAAACTTGCACATCACTAGCCCTTTATACAATGCTTTGTTATGATAGACGTAACTTTATCAACAAATTGAACTTGTGCAGGGATGTGTGTTCACAAAGGATGTAAACAAAGCAATAATGATCAGTGATGCAATGGAAACAGGAACAGTTCAGATAAATTCTGCCCCAGCTCGTGGACCAGACCATTTTCCCTTTCAGGTGAACCCAGTCAAAAACCAACCAAATTCTCATAATTCACAATTGCTATTTCCAAAACTTAGAAATTATGAAACTGTTTATCCAAATGTGAGAGCCATTATTAACAAAAAATACTGTCTGACAGGGTATAAAGGACAGTGGCATTGGATCTCAAGGGATTACCAACAGCATAAACATGATGACCAAGGTTAAAACCACTGTGATCAACTTACCCAGCCCTTCCTACACCATGGGCTAGTCCTGTTATAGTCATTCATTTGCGTGGCAGAAAAACAATTTATAGTGAGTCTCGTAAGTCATGGTGAACGTACAAACTGTGTGAGTTTAGCATCTGGTTCTGTTTGGCAGCCGTGAATCATAGAGATGAATAATGAGTTTGATTGATGGGTCACATACATCTACTTCATGTGACTGCTTCTCATTCTCATCTTTAGCATCATACCAATATCAATTATCGTCTTCTACCTTGTCATCATTATGTACTCAATTCCTGTTAAAAGTTGAATGTTAAATCAGTGAATTCAGGAGAAATAACTCTGCTTTTCTTTCCATTTCTTCCCCAATTATTTTCTCATAATCCCACTTTTCTTAGTGCACGAAATGCAACTCCAAATTCTGGATATCAATTTTTCATCCATTAAATGAATAAAAAGTAAATCATAACATTCAGAGAAATTAGAGAAATATTTTATACAGATTTTTCTTAAAATTCATTATTATCTACGGCCATGCATCTCTCTAAAGAAAAATAACCATGCACAATACAAAAATTGGGCTTTTCGTGATTATGGACCAGGCTTGAGCCCAAATCCTACAAACTTCGACAGATATTACTTTTAATTAATGAACTTGTCAAGAAAATTATATTCAGTATTTGTAAACCTAATTTCTTTTATTCTATTTATCTAATGTAAAATTCGATCTTTATTTTGAAAAAAAAAACAATTTTTTAACTAAAATAATAAGAATAAAGTGCGATTAAAAACATGAATATATATATATATGGAAGAAGCATCGTTTGAATGGATAAAAATTAATGGAAAAAAATGGCAGTAAATATGAAAAGTTTCCGAAATGGTCTTAGGGAATTCCATACTAAGTGGAGATTGAGGTGTAAAGAGAGTCCTATGAGCTGAAGGGATTTGGGGATGTGATTGGTACAGGAGAAGGACATATACCTACAACTTTCTTTTGCCATTACCAAGCTACCTTTAATAAAGATTTATTCATGTCTAATATAACATATCAACATTCTATGTTCTTTCAGGTTTATTGTTGTCTCACTTAAGAATAACCCTTTTCTCTATCTATAACTTTCTCATCATCGTGTGGGTTTAAACTCTTTGCTTCTCATCATCTACAAAACTAGAATGCTGGGATTTTATTCTCTTCAAATTTGAACTTATGTCACATATTTTTATACGTTATGAAAGGCATTTCGACTTTGTTGACATCACCTAATGACCATTGCTACTTTCAATTCATGTTATGTCACACCCATAAAGTATATGCTTCCTGGGAATAAATTAAAAATATTATAGGTATGATTTGAATCAACATATTCGATTCTTATACATCTAAGTTTTTGTACTTTATAAAGTGTTAATATGAAATTCGTAAATTAACATTGCCCCACCTCACCAAAAAATAGAAAACAGAAATGATAAACATTTATCTCTTACGAACACACAGATTAAACCAATATTTTGATTTATTTTTATTAAAAACATAACAACGTTAATTCACGTCTCTTACTATGTTCTATTATTATTCTTTTTCTGAGAAAAAGTCGTACCTTGGACGCGTGTAACGGTTTCAGAAACAGGTGTCCACGTATGTGTTGTTTATTCAGTTATAAGAAACACAGGTGACCAAATATTACTAAAATCAAAATTATATTGTATAAATTAAAAGGAACAAATTGATAACTCATTTTTTTAACTTTTTTACAACGTTGTTGATTGATTCGTTTAAAATAATTCTTTTTTTTTATAAAAAGTTGACTTGAAAAAGGGTTTAACGTTCACATTTTATTGATTCCAAAACTACTGTAAATGTTATCATTATGAATTCTCAACAAAACAAAACTTTATTAGACAACAGTTCCGAAACCTCAGCGAGTAACTCATAACCGTCTGTTCCGCCATTGCTATTTCTTTTCAAGACTTTCTTCTTTCTTTCCAACTCAGTACACAAATTCACTCTATGCTTTCTCTCTTTCACTTCTATCTTCTCTCAACTTATACGTTATTTATACATATGATAGCACCAAAATGAGATCGTACGTGTTATTTATCTAACAAGAAAATAAAATATATCAGGATATTATGTTAATAAGGTTGTGTATTTAAAAGTGGATAATGAGATTATAAATGATGTGATTTAAAGTACACGAAAAATTAAATAACTATAAGACATAATAATATTATGTGTTCATTAAAATTTGATTCCTAGATAATATATACTTAAAAGCCTATTTTTTCTTCAAAATTATGTGTTCTCTTTAAACATTAATAATCAAAAAGTATAAAAAGATATCATTTGTAAATGCAAGCTAAGAAATTGTATTGATATTCAGGTTAAAATTAAATAATGATCTTGAGTGAATTAAATTTTTTTAAATCTAGTCTAGATTTAATCTATATATCTAATAAAATAAATTAATTATTAATAATATGATATCATTAATATATATATATATATATATATATATATATTATATTGTTATGTGTTTTTAAATTAGTTCACTTTTATACGTGGTATTATTATTATATTTGGTATTTAACATTTATTTATTTTGTTAGAAAGTAGGTTAGAGGATATTTAGTATATTCCATTAATCACTTAAACGTTTTTGTTAAAAGAAATGGAAATGAACTTTTAAAAGTATACTAAAACCTATTTCATTTATAAAGTTGTTTTTTAGAAAATAAAATTTACAACATTGCCTATTTTTTTTAATATTTTAAAGAAAAATATGTTTTAATATTTTAATATTGGTTACAATTAAACTTGTGTTATCTTTCAATTTTCTCTAGCATTTCTTATTTGCGATTTTGGTCTGTTTTTTCATTTTTATTGTTTGGGTTTGCGTGAAATATTTGTTTTCTTTAATGTAGTTGTGCATTCGTCATTCTTTCAAAATGACCTTCTAGCCTCTAGTAACCGATCACAAGAATATTGTATTGTAATCAATTATGGCCAGCAATGCTCATAGATAGAAAAACATTGTTTTTGGAAAATAATAATAAACTTAGGAAGCTTAGAAACATGAAACAATAATAAACTTAGGAAACTTAGAAAAACATTATTTTTGGAAAATTAACTGCATCTAGTACAATGGTCTAAAAATTATGAGTTAGTAGTCAGTTGAGCTCTTTGAGTCTACATTCCAACCAAACAAGAATCAACTTATTTAAGAGTTTGATGAAGAAAGTTACGAGCAAAACAACCAGAGGTGGCGGCAAGAATATATAAAACAGTAATTTTAAGCAATTAAGTAGAGATGTCCAAAAATCACAAATTAGTAAAGATTTTTGAATTTATTTTCTAATAAACAAGGAATCACATCATTTGGAGGTATGTGGAAATAATCCGCAAATGTCAAAGTTGACAGCATGTTATGTCACTCAAATTCTCTTCGAGAGTGACGTTCTCACAGTTGGGTATTGTAGTACAAATTTTTGTACAAAATCATATTTTTGTATGGGTAATCGTTTACAAGGCCATTGTAATCTACTGTATGGGCTACACTTGTAGTCCCTTGTAATAGATTACAATGGCCCTGTAAACGGTTACCCATACAAAAATTTGATTTTGTATAAAAACTTAGCTAGTAGTAAGAACTATCACTTCCTAAAGGCAATTTAAGTATTTCTTTCATATTTTTTTGAGACTTCTTTCTAGTGTTTAAGTGTGAGTATAACTTGAAAACTAAGGTTTGAGAACTTTATGATGGAGGAAAGATCCAATTGTGATGACCAAGTTAGGTGCAGTCCTCAAGTGGAGGCCAGGTCCCTTGTAATCGATTACAATGATCCTATAAACAATTATCCGTACAAAAATTTGATTTTGTACAAAAACTTGCAGTAGAACATCACTCCATATAGGCAATTTAGTATTATTTTAATATTTCGTCAAAGGATGAGCCTTCTTTTTAGTGTGTAAGTATGAGTAGAGCTTGAAAACTGAGGTTTGAGATTTCAAATTTAATACAAGAGACAACGCTGAGAGTGACTTGAGATAGAAAGAGAGATTTTAAGAGGAAAAAGATGAACCCTTTTCCAAATGATATTTCAAAAACCTGTCAAACAAAATTTGTTTCCAAAAACACTCTTCTTCGCGTGAAATTTCATTTCTAAAAATATTATTTGATCTTAACATGGTAAAAAAGATGTAAAAAATGAATGGTTAAGAAAACATTTTCAAAATTAAAATCAATTACAGATTATTAACATTACAATTTAAAGAAAAAGAAAATAAAATATGAGATATTAAGAAACTTGACAGACAAGTCGTAGAGGAAACCCTTGGTGGGAAATGAAAAAGAAAATGAATAATAATAATAATAAAACAGTAGAGGTTGGTGGTGAGGGACGTATTTAAAAGTAGCACTGTCTTGCGGTTACTCTTGTGTTGAAACCCTCCTTTCTTCTCTTTTGTGTCTGCTTTAAAGCTTATAACTCTAATCTCATGCAACCTTGTAGTAGAGAAATGCAAGGCGCTAACAATAACTCTCTCTTTAACAATCAACAACAGATCCACTTTGATGCAACTTCAAACGAGGATTTCCTTAAGCAAATGCTCTCTAATCTCCCTTCGTCTTCTCCATGGACACTCGACCCCAAACACAACCCCTTATGGGACCCTAATTCCGACGAAACCACGCCGGAAAACAACGTCGTTTTCCCCTACGACCTCGAACAGGCCAACTTGGCCTCCAAGTTTCGCAACCACCAGATCACCGATGACAAAGCCTCCGCTCTCATGCTCCAACATCACCATCAACTCCTTCTCTCCTCCGCCGCTGCCAATTCCCCCATCCTCCAAATGCCCGTCTCCTCTCTTAACGACGTCGTTCACGCCTCCTCCTTCAAATCTCCTGCTTCAGTTACTACTTTCTTCATTTAATCACCCCAAACCTTTTGCTCCTTTTGATTTTTGGTTTAATTTTTTTTTCTTTCTCAGAACGCTGACCCTGTTCAACCTCTCTACAACGCCTTCTCCGCCTCTCTCCAAGGTGCCGCCAAA